>NW_015505589.1:1654170-1748387 GCF_001515645.1 Sinocyclocheilus grahami
TATATATATATATATATATATAATCTATGTTAATATCAGTTAATAAAATAACAATTGATCATTGTTCATATTAATTCATGGTGCATTAGCTAATTAAAAAAATAAAATGTTTTGTATTTTTGCATTTAGAATACATTAGTAAATGTTGAAAATGAAACCTTTTTGTAAAATATTACCTATAATTCTATGTAGCAGACATGAATAAAAAACAACTGTAAAAAAAACAATACATGAATAATGATGATAATAATAATAATTATAATGAAAAATCTTTATTTCATGAAAATCTTTATGAATTACCATTGGCTTGGTTTATATTGCTCTGATGATAGGTGTGCACTTTTTTACATTTTTTTTTTCAACTGCTTACACACAAAATCTGTACTTGTCACACAGTTTCTGAAACCTGACACTCAAACACCAGAACCACACGCCAAATCTGCACAACCATACGCTAATTCTCTGCCTTTGCCTTTCAATTTCATAAAACACTTTTTGCAAAACACAACACACAATTCTCTTTGTAACGCACAAAAATCTAACAGGAATCACAGTTTTTCTGAATTGCTAAAACACTAAACCCCAATCTCTGAACCAAATTCTCACTAGCTTAAACCAATTTGTTGAATAAAGCTCTCTTTCTGCTAAACCTTAAACACGTTCAGGCAGTTAGGCTCTATTTGCAAATCTCATACAGTCTTTTTGCAAAACTCTAAACCCATTCTCATTCACTTAAACACTTATCACACTGTGATGCATTTGTGCTGCAAAACGCTAAACACACACAGCAAAATTTAACATAACTAAAGCACAGTTGTCATCGTTTACGCACAACGATTCAAAATTGTTCACACTTGTTTCTAATGATGTGATCAAACCAACTGTACAAAATATGAGCTGATTCAGAGTGCACAAGTGGCACAGGTGACTGAATAATAGAACAATAGATGTAAACAATCTGAGAAGGAGAGGAGGAAGAGTATATGTAAGAAGTAGAGGATGAGGAGAGAAAGAGTAAGGTTTAGAGAGTGTTATCAATGCTGGATCTGTCAGACCAGAGGTTTTTTCTCTTTGTCTAGCAAAAAAGACAACATTACTTGTGCAGTTGTCATCGTTTACGCACAACGATTCAAAATTGTTCACACTTGTTTCTAATGATGTGATCAAACCAACTGTACAAAATATGAGCTGATTCAGAGTGCACAAGTGGCACAGGTGACTGAATAATAGAACAATAGATGTAAACAATCTGAGAAGGAGAGGAGGAAGAGTATATGTAAGAAGTAGAGGATGAGGAGAGAAAGAGTAAGGTTTAGAGAGTGTTATCAATGCTGGATCTGTCAGACCATAGGGATTTTTATAGCAAAAAAGACAACATTACTTGTGATGTGAACAAAGTCTTCAGGCCGGACTCAAGCACAAAGACATGATGCTGAGACAGAATGAATCTCTCATTGACCCTGATTTTACAATTGCACAACTTACAGACATTCAGTACTATTCAATATTCAGTACAATACTATTCTTGCAGTACATACAGTAGGCCTATACAATATATTCACCTTGCTCAGTTGCAATTACTATACTTTTTTACAGAATTGCAAAATGTACTCAATACAATATACTTTTTTCTGTAATGTTCTGGATACAGTGTTCTCCATTTTTCTCTGTAGTGTCTAATGAATGCTCTGTAGTGTTTATTTTATTGACTCTTGTGTGTGTGATCTGAGAGCACCGTTTCATTTTGAGTGCAAGTAAAATGGTTTTGCAGTGATTGTTTGATTTTGATAGAAGAGTCAGAGGTTTCGGAAATTTAGTCTGAGTATTTGGATTTGTGTTTAAGGTTTTGAGAAAATGAGTGATGGTTTCAAGAAATGTGTTTTCTATACAATATATTCACCTTGCTCAGTTGCAATTACTATACTTTTTTACAGAATTGCAAAATGTACTCAATACAATATACTTTTTTCTGTAATGTTCTGGATACAGTGTTCTCCATTTTTCTCTGTAGTGTCTAATGAATGCTCTGTAGTGTTTATTTTATTGACTCTTGTGTGTGTGATCTGAGAGCACCGTTTCATTTTGAGTGCAAGTAAAATGGTTTTGCAGTGATTGTTTGATTTTGATAGAAGAGTCAGAGGTTTCGGAAATTTAGTCTGAGTATTTGGATTTGTGTTTAAGGTTTTGAGAAAATGAGTGATGGTTTCAAGAAATGTGTTTTAGCAATTCAGAAAAACTGTAATATTATGGCAAAGGTGTTTTTAAATGTTTGCTTTTTAGATGTGTTTGTGATATTTTGAATGTAGTGCTTCATTTTGCAAGAGATTTGAGGCACAAATTGAAAACCTATCTTTTGTTTTCATATTCTTTGAGGTTTTTTGGCGTTAAAGGGGTCAGATTATGCGATTTAAATTTTTCCTTTCTCTTTGGAGTGTTACAAGCTCTTGGTGCATAAAGAAGATCTGTAAAGTTGCAAAGACTAAAGTCTCAAATCCAAAAAGAGATATTCTTTATAAAAGTTAAGAGTTAACCACGCCTACCTAAAACGTCTCGTTCTAACACACCCCCACATGTCTACCTCACTATGTGGGAAGATTTGCATAAAGCCGCCCAAATGTTCACGCAAAGAAAGAAGGCGTAACTTTTATTCTCACTGTAGTATTGTTGCCGCTGCCACCATGTCGTGAAGACGCTGTGTGCTTCGTTGTGAAAGCGAAACTACTTTGTTTGGTCTTCCAAAAGAGGACGATATCCGCTTTGTCATGCCTAGAGCTGATCTGTGCTGGTCGCTGAGGGAATACATCAACTTAGTGCTGTGGATCAACGGATCGTCTTTCACCGTGGACGAAACGGAGTCCAGCCCGTTCACATGTGGTTGCCGCTCCTTCGTCGAATTCGCTGGGCGCGCTGTTCTCGACCCCGCCGCCTCTGCTCACTCTATCCCGGCCTCAGCTCACGCTAAGCCGCGGCTTCTGCTCACACTAGGCCACCGTGTTTTTTGTTGTGAAAGCGAAACTACTTTGTTTGGTCTTCCAATAGAGGACACGACTACAAATCAGTGGTTAAGTTGTATTTACAACACTGTTCCAGAACACTTCAACCCAAATATTCAGATGTGTGCAGCACATTTTATGGAGGACCGTTTGAAACAATAATGTACAGTATGTGGAAAATAATGTTTTTTTTTACTTTAAACAGCATAAACACATTTCGTTACACCAAATACACAAAATAATGTTATTTTTAGCAGCATCATATGACCCCTTTAAAACAGTCTCTGACAGTAAAAATATATTCACAAGCTGAAAACCTTGCTTTGATTTCAGATTCTTTGGTGTTAGTATTGCTTTTTAAACTCTCTCGGTTTCACAAGAATGTTGTTTTTAGTGGAACATCCAAAGTCTACAAGAGAGAATGTTAACTGCTGAGACGGTCTGTCCTTTCAGCTGTATTTAACGCATCTGACTTTGAACTGAATATGAATCCCCATCATGAAGAGCAGAGCTCAAAAGCTCTTTCTAAAAGCATGACTGTCTCAGTCTTCAGCTTGACACTGGTTGCTTGAGTTGTCACAGCATGGCAGCTCCTGGACTCTGACATCATGTCTGTCTGTGCCAGATAAGAGAAGTGATCAACAGAAGAAGACTCCTGAATAAAGCAATTCATCAGCGCCAAAGGCTTCCAAAAACCTGCACTGATATCTTCACACCAGAGATCAGGCCTTAGGCTAGTTATTTAAAGTTATGAGTCAAAATATTACCTTGAATTGATTATCTTCACATCCAGTAACTTCTCTCTCTATCTCTATCTCTCTCTCTCTGTGTGTGTGTGTGTGTGTGGGTGTGTGGGTGTGTAAGTATGCATGTGTGTGTGCTTGTGTGTACTCTATAAGGTGATGAGTAACACACATATGGTAGATATCACAAGGAGGAGCAGACACCCCGATGTGTGCTCACACTCCCTGTCTCCCCATCCTGTCTCCATGCTCCCTTAAGAGACTCCATGCTGTAACTCTATCCTGTATGTTAGTACTCAAAGATGCTGTGCTGGTGGGGGTGTCTGTGTGTATTTTTGTGCAAATATGTGTTTTCATGTCATATACAGTACTTTAACCAGCACTGACATTAATGGGTGCCATTTATTGGTATACATTTATTGTCGGCCAATAATATACAATACTACAAAATATGCATTATCGTTCAAAAGTTTGTGGGCAGAAAAAATAAATAAATACTAGTTATACAAAAAATATTTTTAAAATAAATGCTGTTCTTTTTATATGCTATTATTCTGACATTTCTATTCATCAAAGAATTCAGAAAAAATGGTCATGGTTTCCATAAAAATATTAAGCAGCAACTGTTTTAAATAAACATGATCAAAATCAGTAATGCTTTATGAGCAGCACATCAGCATTAGCATGATTCAGCTTTAAAATATATAAATAATATGTATAATTTTTAAAATATATTACAATAGAACACAGTTTTTGATGAAAGAAAACCAGCCTTGGTGTGCATTAGAGACTTCTTTTCACACACACACACACACACACTCTATATGTGTGTGTGTAATGATATAAAAATTATATAATATAATATAGTTTAATATTTTTTACATTTATCATCTTGATTGTGGTTCTACATTCTCCTTAATTTAGAGCAGTATTACTTAATGTAAAAGGGATTTTCCAAGGCTTACATTTATTCTTTTTCCTTTCGCAAATTTCCTTTTGTATTCCAAAAAAAACAAACTGTTTTTCTTATTCAGAGTGAATATCCGTCATATGGGATAGGATGTTTGTCAGGGAGCAGTGAAAGTACAGAAGCTGTATACACACACAAAAAAAAACTGTATCCTGGAGGATACAAAACAACTGTCTCTTTTCCTTTTTGAGCTTTTACCAGTATGGCACAAATTTTACCCCTTTATCCTGTGTTGTTGGTTGTGTGTGTGTGTGTAAGAGTAGGAAGCTCCTACTAGTCTCCTGTGTGAAAACAAGCTGGCAGAGAGATGTCCTCCGGTCACATCAAAGTAAACACACACACAACAGAGGAAGTAAGCTCAGACCTACCGGGGTCAAAGGTCACCACAGTGGCATTGTTGGGAAGGCAGAGCGGATACTGAGTGGGCTGTGACACGTACGGAGAAGCTCTTGAGTGTGTCTGCATATGTATTAATAAATACAGTGGCCCGTGAGAATAGGAAATACGCTGTGCACTAAATGCAGATGCACTAAATCTGACTGCTGTTATTGACAAGCAGCCAAAGTGTCTCATCCAAACTGGCTCCTCTTCTTAAAGATGTTTTTGTTTAAAAAATGCTCCATGAATCAATGAAACATCCTGCGATTGTTTGTTTTGGGGAAGGTGTGTTGTGCATTTGATATGGGTTGGTTTACAGTAGAGGATACTAGTATCTAAATTAACAGGTGAGACGCCCAAAGGCATTGATGATAAATTGTTCAGAGTTCCTGTTTTTTTTTTCAAAGATTTCAGTTTTTTTTTGCTAAGTATGTGTGTTGCTCAATATATATATATATATATATATATACATATATATATATATACACACACACTGTATTGTTCTATGCAGATTTATGCTTATGAGTGTTATTAGTGTTTTGTGTCATTACCTTTGCATTGCCTGTGTTAATATAATATAATATAATAATAACAATTATTATTATTATTACTACTACTACTATTGTTGTTGTTTTTGTTATTGTGTTATTTTTCTAATTTCTTATCTTATTGCTTTTATAATAATAGTAATTTTTTATAATTTATTTTTATATTTATATACTGTATAATTATATTTAATGGAGAGAGTTCCAAATCAGTCATGACAGCCATCGAAGCTGCTCACTATCTGGAACAGCTATGAGCTGCTTAATATTAAAACAATAGAAGTCAATGGGAAGTTTCCACTATAATAAAACCAATGTCTGTGTGCATATGAGCACTTTAGAGTAATGCAAGATTTAATGGTGAATAGGTGAAGGTGTTTCCTGCAAGCATCCTTCCCATATGCTCATAATAATATTTTTTGGCAGATGTGCTGATCCGGTCAGTCATTTAGCTTCATAATTTTATGGCGATTCAAGATGTGTCCACAGGTGCGCTCTGCCTCTCATACATGCTTTCCTTCCGTTATAATCATATTGTCTATAAAACCCGATACTCTTTTTTCCCACTAATTATAGACATATGCCACTGAAAACCTTGATTGAGCATGTGGGTCCAGCGTGTGCATATTTGATTGCTTTAAGGTCAATTGCACATAAGATTTCATCACACACACAGATTGTAAACACACATGACCATATTGAGACACATACCACACAATGCCCAAATTGCAATCAGCAGAGAAATTGTTTTCGATGTCAATCAGTAGAGTGCCATTAGAGGTTAACAAAATGAATTGTACTGCATGTATTCACACAAGCATACATACACACTCACACAGTTGTGTGTTATGTGATACTGAAGGGTTTCATCTCTGTCGGTTGGAGGTTTCCCTCATGCGGCTCTTTTCCCCAGAGGAAAAATCCCATCACACACTTCAGCCTGCAGCCTAAACTGTGAGCAGGGCAAGATAATTTACACAACCGTGTGTGTGAAAACAAGTTTGTGGCTATAAGTTAGATGTCAGGTTTCGTGCGGTTCAGGTTTGCACAGATGTTGCTATGGCAGTAAGCCAGTTCTGTGATGTCATCAGACAGGCCCACACCTCCTCTGCAGAGATAAAACACACAGATTAGGAGGAAATGGAGGTAAAGACAAAAAAAGAAAATATCTGATAACAGACATAAATTAAACATATAATATTATAAATGTTAAACAGAGTTTAGAGTTTAGTCATTGCACATTTTCCTTGTAAGTATGAATGTACTTTTTCATGTAAAAAAGTTTTGCCTTTGTTAAGGTCTTCTGGCTGGTTTTTAATGTGTTGCAGGGTGTTAGGTTTTTTTTTTTTGGTCTGTTGCTATGCAGTTGCTAGGATGTTTTGTGTATTTTGTAATGTGTTGCTATGCTGTTGCTAGGGTGTTGTTGTTGTTGTGGGTGGTTTCCAGTGTGTTGCTATGTAGTTGCTAGGGTGTTCTGAGTGTTTTTAGTGTTGTAGATGGTTTCTAGAGTGTTGCTATCTGTTGATAGGGTGTTCAGGGTGTTTTTAGTGTTGTAGATGGTTACTATTGTGTTACTATGCAGTTGCTAGGGTGTTCTGAGTGTTTTTAGTGTTGTAGATGGTTACTATTGTGTTACTATGCAGTTGCTAGGGTGTTCTGAGTGTTTTTAGTGTTGTAGATGGTTACTATTGTGTTACTATGCAGTTGCTAGGGTGTTCTGAGTGTTTTTAGTGTTGTAGATGGTTACTATTGTGTTACTATGCAGTTGCTAGGGTGTTCTGAGTGTTTTTAGTGTTGTAGATGGTTACTATTGTGTTACTATGCAGTTGCTAGGGTGTTCTGAGTGTTTTTAGTGTTGTAGATGGTTACTATTGTGTTACTATGCAGTTGCTAGGGTGTTCTGAGTGTTTTTAGTGTTGTAGATGGTTACTATTGTGTTACTATGCAGTTGCTAGGGTGTTCTGAGTGTTTTTAGTGTTGTAGATGGTTACTATTGTGTTACTATGCAGTTGCTAGGGTGTTCTGAGTGTTTTTAGTGTTGTAGATGGTTACTATTGTGTTACTATGCAGTTGCTAGGGTGTTCTGAGTGTTTTTAGTGTTGTAGATGGTTACTATTGTGTTACTATGCAGTTGCTAGGGTGTTCTGAGTGTTTTTAGTGTTGTAGATGGTTACTATTGTGTTACTATGCAGTTGCTAGGGTGTTCTGAGTGTTTTTAGTGTTGTAGATGGTTACTATTGTGTTACTATGCAGTTGCTAGGGTGTTCTGAGTGTTTTTAGTGTTGTAGATGGTTACTATTGTGTTACTATGCAGTTGCTAGGGTGTTCTGAGTGTTTTTAGTGTTGTAGATGGTTACTATTGTGTTACTATGCAGTTGCTAGGGTGTTCTGAGTGTTTTTAGTGTTGTAGATGGTTACTATTGTGTTACTATGCAGTTGCTAGGGTGTTCTGAGTGTTTTTAGTGTTGTAGATGGTTACTATTGTGTTACTATGCAGTTGCTAGGGTGTTCTGAGTGTTTTTAGTGTTGTAGATGGTTACTATTGTGTTACTATGCAGTTGCTAGGGTGTTCTGAGTGTTTTTAGTGTTGTAGATGGTTACTATTGTGTTACTATGCAGTTGCTAGGGTGTTCTGAGTGTTTTTAGTGTTGTAGATGGTTACTATTGTGTTACTATGCAGTTGCTAGGGTGTTCTGAGTGTTTTTAGTGTTGTAGATGGTTACTATTGTGTTACTATGCAGTTGCTAGGGTGTTCTGAGTGTTTTTAGTGTTGTAGATGGTTACTATTGTGTTACTATGCAGTTGCTAGGGTGTTCTGAGTGTTTTTAGTGTTGTAGATGGTTACTATTGTGTTACTATGCAGTTGCTAGGGTGTTCTGAGTGTTTTTAGTGTTGTAGATGGTTTCTAGTGTGTTGCTATCTGTTGATAGGGTGTTCAGGGTGTTTTTAGTGTTGTAGATGGTTTCTAGTGTGTTGCTATCTGTTGATAAGGTGTTCAGGGTGTTTTTAGTGTTGTAGATGGTTACTAGTGTGTTACTATGGAGTTGCTAGGGTGTTCTGAGTGTTTTTAGTGTTGTAGATGGTTTCTAGTGTGTTGCTATCTGTTGATAAGGTGTTCAGGGTGTTTTTAGTGTTGTAGATGGTTACTAGTGTGTTACTATGCAGTTGCTAGGGTGTTCTGAGTGTTTTTAGTGTTGTAGATGGTTTCTAGTGTGTTGCTATCTGTTGATAAGGTGTTCAGGGTGTTTTTAGTGTTGTAGATGGTTACTAGTGTGTTACTATGCAGTTGCTAGGGTGTTCTGAGTGTTTTTAGTGTTGTAGATGGTTTATAGTGTGTTGCTATCTGTTGCTAGGGTGTTCTGAGTGTTTTAGTGTTGTAGGTGGTTTCTAGTGTGATGTTTCTAGAGTGTTTTTAGTATTGTAGGTGGTTTAGTGTGTTGGTATGCAGTTGCTAGGATATTATGAGTGTTTTTAGTGTTGTAGGTGGTTTCTAGTGAGTCGCAATGCACTTGCTAGGATGCTATGAGTGTTTTTAATGTTGTAGGTGGTTTCTAGTGTGAGGTTTCTAGAGTGTTTTTAGTGTTGTAGGTGGTTTAGTGTGTTGGTATGCAGTTGCTAGGATATTATGAGTGTTTTTAGTGTTGTAGGTGGTTTCTAGTGTATTGCAATGCACTTGCTAGGATGTTATGAGTGTTTTTAGTGTTGTAGATGGTTTCTAGTGTGTTGCTATCTGTTAATAGGGTGTTCAGGGTGTTTTTAATGTTGTAGATGGTTACTAGTGTGTTACTATGCAGTTGCTAGGGTGTTTTAGTGTTGTAGATGGTTTCTAGTGTGTTGCTATCTGTTGCTAGGGTGTTTTAGTGTTGTAGGTGGTTTCTAATGTGTTGCTTTGCAATTGTTAGGGTGTTTTGAGTGGTTTTTAGTGATGTGGGTAGTTTAGTGTGTTACTATTTAGTTGCTAGGGTGTTCTGGGTGTTTTTAATGTTGTATGTAGTTTCTAGCATGTTACTATGCAGTTGCTATTGTGTTCTATGTGGGTTTTTTATGGGTGGTTTCTAGTGTGCTGCAATGCAGTTGCTAGGGTGTTCTATGTGTTTTATTTTAGTGTTGTGTGTGTTTTTCAGTGTGCTGCTATGCACTTGCTAGGATGTTATGAGTGTTTTTAGTGTTGTAGATGGTTTCTAGTGTGTTGCTATCTGTTGATAGGGTGTACAGGGTGTTTTTAGTGTTGTAGATGGTTACTAGTGTGTTACTATGCAGTTGCTAGTGTGTTTTAGTGTTGTAGATGGTTTCTAGTGTGTTGCTATCTGTTGATAGGGTGTACAGGGTGTTTTTAGTGTTGTAGATGGTTACTAGTGTGTTACTATGCAGTTGCTAGTGTGTTTTAGTGTTGTAGATGGTTTATAGTGTGTTGCTATCCGTTGCTAGGGTGTTCTGCATGTTGTTAGTGTTGTAGATGGTTTCTAGTGTGTTACTCTCTGTTGCTAGGGTGTTTTGAGTGTTTTTAGTGTTGTAGATGGTTTCTAGTGTGTTGCTCTCTGTTGCTAGGGTGTTCTGAGTGTTTTAGTGTTGTAGGTGGTTTCTAGTGTGATGTTTCTAGAGTGTTTTTAGTATTGTATGTGGTTTAGTGTGTTGGTATGCAGCTGCTAGGATGTAATGGGTGTTTTTAGTGTTGTAGGTGGTTTCTAGTGTGAGGTTTCTAGAGTGTTTTTAGTATCGTATGTGGTTTAGTGTGTTGGTATGCAGCAGCTAGGATGTTATGAGTGTTTTTAGTGTTGTAGGTGGTTTATAGTGTGTTGCTATCTGTTGCTAGGGTGTTCCGGGTGTTTTTAGTGTTGTAGATGGTTACTAGTGTGTTACTATGCAGTTGCTAGGGTGTTTTAGTGTTGTAGATGGTTTCTAGTGTGTTGCTATCTGTTGCTAGGGTGTTTTAGTGTTGTAGGTGGTTTCTAATGTGTTGCTTTGTAATTGTTAGGGTGTTTTGAGTGGTTTTTAGTGATGTGGGTAGTTTAGTGTGTTACTATTTAGTTGCTAGGGTGTTCTGGGTGTTTTTAATGTTGTATGTAGTTTCTAGCATGTTACTATGCAGTTGCTATTGTGTTCTATGTGGGGTTTTTTATGGGTGGTTTCTAGTGTGTTGCAATGCAGTTGCTAGGGTGTTCTATGTGTTTTATTTTAGTGTTGTGTGTGGTTTTTAGTGTGCTGCTATGCAGTTGCTAAGTTGTTCTGAGTGTTTTTAGTGTTGTAGATGGTTTCTAGTGTGTTACTATGCAGTTGCTAGGGTGTTCAGGGTATTTTTCATGTTGAAGATGGTTTCTAGAGTGTTATTATGCAGTTGCTAGGGTGTTCAGGGTATTTTTCATGTTGAAGATGGTTTCTAGAGTGTTATTATGCAGTTGCTAGGGTGTTCTGGGTGGTGTTTAGTGTTGTGGGTGGTTTCTAGTGTGTCGCTATGCAATTGCTAGGGTGTTTTGAGTGATTTTCAGTGTTGTGGGTGGCTTCTAGTGTGTTACAATGCAGTTGATATGATGTTCTGGGTGTTTTTTTGTATTTTGGGTGGTTTCTAGTGTGTTGCTTTCTGTTGCTAAATTGTTTTGAGTGGTGTTTAGTGTTGTTGGTGTTTTTAGTGCATTGCAGTGCAGTTGATAAAGTCTTCTGAGTGGGTTTTAGTGCATTGCTATGTGATTGCTAGGATATTCTGAGTTGTTTTTAGTGCATGTATATGCAGTGACTAGGATATACTAAGTGGTTTTAAAATAATCTTTCCTTAAGTAAGAGAAGTTGATATTGATCCGGATTAAACAAGAGCCTTTGTCGTGTTTTCATAATCTCAAACATGCCTGCAGGGCTCAACTGGGCACTTAAATACTTCCAGGAGTCATTTGTAGTGGAATTGTAATACTAGTATGCAGTTAGTATGCTTTTGAGTGTGCATGTCCTATAATTAGGGTGTGCGTACTGTGTAATAGAAGAGTATTGGAGGGTATGGGTGTGTACTTTGAGTGTAATGGTTCTCCTACTAAAGGAAGTCAAGGGTTGAGTAATGGCCACGGGAAAAAGAAATGAACGACACTGGAGAGGGAGCACCAAGGGTTCTTCCCATTCCCAATTTATCTGGTTTACAAATGCTGCAATAAGAGTTTGACTGGAAGCTCTCTTCATGGTAGACTTGATTTATTATGTAATCTTTACATCTTTTACATCATTGCACGTTATTTTATTCAGTTGATGGCTTTAATTTATCTCCTTATTACATACATTGTGAATGGATGTTTGTTCTTTCTCTTCACTTATTTGAATTTTAATACTTTGTCTTAATTATTTTTAATAAACCTATGATCTTATTTATGTCACTTCTGTAAATCACTCTAAATGTGTATGAATTTTGATTTATACATAAATCTGCACAGGAAACATTGAGGCAAGAGACAATGTAATTTGGAAATTACACACAAATTCGACAACTTAATATCAATTAAGTATCTCAATTATCTTCCATTCATTCCAACTCTACTTCTTTCTCTCTCACGTTCTCACTCTTTTTTGTGTTCTTTTTGGACTTGTGCCAAACCTAAATTGGTCCCTTATGCATAAGATAGTGGGCAGACGCGGAAGAAGTGGTAGCTCATGTAATGTGTGCATGTGTGAGGAGAAACAGACACACGTGGCGTTGTGTGCTGACAGGCCTGTTCATTTTTGACTCTGGCTCTGTGTGTGGTCATACAGCAACTGCAGAGGTCTGTCTATGCGCTAAATGTTCATTTTCTTAATCAGTATTTTATCTTGTTTTCCAGTAAATACATCTGAACATACCTAAAACAAGACCAGTTTCCTTGAGAAGCAATAGTGTTCAAGATAATAATTGTTTTCTAGTTTCCTTTGCATTATTTCTTGAGAGAACATTAACTCGTCATCAGCACCATCATCGTCACCATTTAGTCTAATAAGTCACTTGTGTCAGGCAATTTCCACACACACACACACACACACACACACACACACACCCAAAGGCTAAGTCAGAAGGAGAGCAGCAGAGAGTCAGCAGGTGTGTTGGGGCTTGTCTTTGGGGCCCCATTTTCTGACCTCCTGTTACAAATTACCATACAGGTGAGGGGTCAAATACAACAGAAAATAATTCAGATCAGTGTGTGTGCGTGTGTGTGTGTGTGTGTGTGTGTGTTGGGGATGTTGTGATGACCCCATAAGCTGCAGGCATTGTGGCGTACACCAAACTGAACACTGTGACAAAGTTGAGGCCAATCTGCCCTCCAGTTCTCCGCCTCACTGAAAATTTCATTAGCCTGCGTCAAAAAAAGAAGTTCGGGGGAGAATACAGGTCATAGCATGTCTGTCCCTCAACCTTTAGCGGATTCAGTTCTCACTCTGAGAACTAGGGTCAGTGAAGAAAAAACAGTGTCTTATTATACTTTAGGAAGATGCTTCTCTCTTCAGTTGACCTCTGTCTTCTAGAAAAATTGCTTTAGACCAAGTGTAAAACTTGTGCTGCTTGTTTGCAGCTTCATGGGAGGACAGAGAGGAAATGACAGTACAACAGTGATAAATTGCAATAAGTGAAAGTATTTAATCATGATTTATTGAATTAGAGTGAACTGTCATTTATAACCTGCAAAATCAGCACAGCGTACACACACAGAGTTGTGAAAAAGTAAGTACCCCCAACGCATTATATTTATTTTTATTAACAACTTTAATAGATAGAAGGCAATATAATTGAACATTTTCTCATTCTGTAATGATTTTACAGATTAAATAAACAAAAAAGTCACCATTTCAAGATCAACGTTTGCATTTTTTTTCACTTTCTCTTCACAACGCTTGTAATGCCTACACACAATTGAACATCAAAACACACAGAAATTCATATATAACAGTCACGTAAAAAAAATGTATCCCTGTATACTCCAATCACCTCTCTAGACAAAACAAACTGATTCTGACCACTCTCTCTCTCTTTCTCTCACATACACACACTGTAACTCTCTCGTGCTTTTACTTCAATTAGTTCTCCCATCCTGCTATTGTTCCCACAATGCCTAGAGGTGGGGTTCTGTCCTGTTTTCAGCACTGACCCCTAAACTCTATTTCATTGTGACCCGTTATTAGAATGTGCACAAGTGACACATTCTGTGATTTGCTGTGTGAGTAAGAGAGGTGTTTGTGTTTATTGGCTTCTTCAAGTCTGGCCACGTCTGGCCGGGTGGACTTTTGGAAAAAAAATCTGCACAAACTGTGGTGGAAATGTCATTTTTCAAATTTTTTCACATGATGTTTCCATTGGGTTACACTTTATTTCGATAGTCCACTTTAGACATTTTACTAACTATAAGTAACTTTGCAACTACATGTCAAGTTACTCTTATTAGAGAATCTTTGGAGTATTAGACTGTTAGGATTAGCGTTATGGTTAGAATAAGTTGACATACTTGCAATGTCTTTATATGCATAGCAATGTCTTTTGGAGACCATCATAGTTGCCAAGTTAACTATAAAGAGCAAAATGTCTAAAGTGGACAATGAAAATAAAGTGTTACCTTACATGGATTTTTTTTTTTTTTTTTGCTCTTCTTCACACATCACATCTAATATATCATATTTGAAAAGTTTTTACAGTATGAATTCATTTTTACAAAATCAGTTTATTTAAAGGAATAATTCACCCCCAAAAATAAAAACTCTTTGTGAAGCTTCAAAGATTTATGAATTTCTTTTTTCTGCAAAAAACTAAAAAAAAAATCTTGGTAACCAAACAATTTTGGTTACATTCATTGTATCGACACAAAACACTATTTTTTTTTAGTTTTTGTAGTAGCAATTTTCTCAAAATATCTTAATATTTTGTAAATGTTCTACAAAAAAGAAAGTCATACAGGTTTGGAACGATATGTCTTTTTAAGAGTCATCTTCTTCATCGACTTCCATTCAAAGAAGTCTCCTTGTTCCAGGATGTGAGTGTGTGTGTGTGTGTGTGTGCGTGTGCCTGTTGTTCTATTCTGGTGGGGACTTAAGCCTGAATACACACAGACTCATGGGGACTTGTGTCACAGTGGGGACCTAAATTTATGTAAATTGACTAAAACAAGCTAATAAATCACACAGAATGAAGTTTTATGCAAGAAATGCAGAAAGTTTCCTGCAAGGTGTAGGTTTTGGTGTAGGGTTGGTGTAGGGCGATAGAATATACGGTCTGTACAGTAGAAAAAGCATTAGGCCTATGGAGAGTCCCCACAAGGATAGCAAACCAGACGTGTGTGTGTGTGTGTGTGTGTTTGCTTCAGGTACTCATTTATGAACAATAGTTGTGTTAGTAAGGGTCAGTGTTGGGGGTAACGCATTACAAGTAACGCGAGTTACGTGATCAGATTACTTTTTTCAAGTCACTAGTAAAGTAACGCATTACTTTTTAATTTACAAGAGAATATCTGAGGTTTTTTTTCAAATAAGTAACGCAAGTTAATTTTTTTTTCCAATTTATTGATTGGCAGCTCTTCTGTCCCCATGTTGAGAGAAATCAGAAGACGTTACTGTAGTTCTAAAATAAATATGAATATGCATTAATTCATCTCACTCACAAAAAAAAAAAAAAACAGATTCAGTATTCCTCAAAATGAATAAAAATAATGCAACTCAGAATATGACGCAAACCTGCAATAATTAAATGTTAAACAACACAAATATCCTTTATGTATGTATTCCCATTCTATTAACTAATGTCTTTGCTTCTGACCTTCGATGATCCAGTTCAACCATACTAATAAGTAAAAATTACTCTAGACAAATGTGTGTCTTTTTTTTGTTGCTGAAGTGTGTTGAAATTTCTTCTTCTGCATTCTACTGTACGGACGTAAATTTACATTTCCTTCAGCCTGAGGCTTATTCATTTCACTTTTGGTGTGAAAAGGCTTTTATATTTGCCAAAAATAGAACTTTTTTTATTTTAAAAACAAACAAGCAAGGCCTGTCCAGATTTAAAAAGTAACGCAAAAGTAACGTAACACATTACTTTCCATAAAAAGTAACTAAGTACCGTAATTAGTTACTTTTTATGGAGTAACGCAATATTGTAGTGCATTACTTTTAAAAGTAACTTTCCCCAACACTGGTAAGGATACTATTAGTAAGCGTGAGATCACTTTGGCTGATAAATTTAGCTAACAATTCATGGACAAATAGAAACAATTCACCATTGTGCTGCATTAAATATTTCAGTCTCTTATTGTTCATTGTCCAATATATTGTCTAAAATGAGCCCTAAAACCACTTCTGAATTATGGGGATGAAATATCTGTGTGTGTGTGTGTGTGTGTGTACAGGTTTCTTCCTGTATCCTCGTAAACCAAATAGCTTAAACTAAACAGTTTATTTGAAAATCTAAAAATGCAGAAAGTTTTCTTTGAAGTTTAGGTGTAGGGTTAGGCGAAGGGGAAAGAAAATACAGTTTTTACAGTATAAACACCATGACACCTTTAGAGAGCCCCTGTAAACCACATATACTAACTTGTGTGTGTGTGTGTGTGCATGTGCATCGTGGTCGGGGAGGGGAGTGGTTGCGGGCCTTGACCTTGTCCAGCAGACTCCCCCTCCCTGTCTGTCTCTCTCCTGCTCTTTAGCCTTTCTTTCAGATGGGAGATGTATGATGCCTAATCAGCAACAGGCAGAACTACCACAGGAAACACCTTCCATCTTAAGATGCAGGAAAATAACATCTCAGTGAGTGTGAGAGAGGGAGAGATATCCTGTAATCGTCTGCACATCTGCCTCTCTTCTGAGTTTTAATATAAACCCATCATGAAGGTCTGGGTGCAGTCAAAGCACAATTGAAGAGTGCCTGTGTGTCCAAATGTGAGCATGAAAATGTGAAGAAGAAGTTGCTCATACACTCTTAATAAAGGAACAGTTTACCCAAAAATTAAAACTTGCTGCAATTTACTCACCTTCATGCCAAATGAGATGTAAATGAGTTTGTTTCTTCATTGTAACAGATTTGGAGATATGTAGCATTACATCACTTGCTCATCGATGGATCCTCTGCAGTGAATGGGTGCCGTCAGAATGAGAGTTCAAACAGCTGATAAAAACAACACAATAATCCACAAGCAATGCACACTACTCCAGTCCATCAATTATTGTCTTGTGAAGCGAAAAGATGCATGTTTGTTCTAAACAGAGGACAAGAGGGGATGGACTGGAGTCACGTGGATTTCTTGTGGATTATTGTGGTTTTAATCAGCTGTTTGGACTCTGATTCTGACGGCACCCATTCACTGCAGAGGATCCATTGGTGAGCAAGTGATGTAATACAAAATTTCTCCAAATCTGTTCCAATGAAGAAACAAACTCATCGACATCTTGGATGCCCTGAGGGTGAGAACATTTTTCAAGCAAATTTTCAGTCTTTGGTGAACTACAATATTCCTTTAAGGAGAATGGTTCTTCAATGGTTCTCAGCAAAAAAAAATGTCTTGTCTTCTTGAGCTGATCTGTGACTCTTTGAAGATCGAAAATGTTCTTGATGATGCATTCTATATTTTAAAGATCAGAACATCTTTAAAAAAAATACAATAAAAACACATAGATCTCATTTATTTCTCCTAAGCAGCATGCAACTGGAGGTTTTTTACTGAAGTCTCTTACTTTCTTAGATTTTTTTCCTAAAACCTCAGTAATCTCATATATAATCTAGAGTTTCAGAACGTCTCACACTGTGCTCAGACCTGTACAAAACTCTGCAATCGGACATCAGATATTTCAGTCTGAACTCAGATTTTTGTTTTCGATAATCTGGACTCTATATACATTACTTACAGCACAGTATTTTTAATAAAGCAAAAATATAGTCTTATTAACAATTGTCTTATATGTTGTTGGATTTTTTTTCTCATAAGCAGAAAAGTACTATACAAAGTTGATGTGTCAATGAAAGGGCAATCTCTGAGCAAGGTGAAGAGCAAGGTGAAGCAGAAGCAGAGGTTGCGAGTTTCAGCAAGTCTGTTCTTGTTGTTTGCTGAGAGCTTCTGTAAGAGCTCGAGTCAGTTCTTCTTTCACTCTCCTGTCACAGGGAATCTTTTACATCCATCAGTAAAGTCTTTTTATCACATTCTTTGTCTCCTTCCCTCTGTCTTTTGATTTTTTGAGACCACCAGGCCTAGTCATGGACCATTAAATGCGTACTTGGATTACAGGACATAAAGCACAGAGTAGCACACAAATCCACACAGAAACAAATGCACAAACGATGGTCAATGAGAAATGATGTTGTTTGTTACCCTTTGTGAAGCCATGCTTGGGACTTTCCAATTACTTCAGGGTTTTTTTCAATCTCCTAAAACTACACATAACCCTAACAGAAAATGTTCTATACATCTTCATTAAAACATTATTTAGTATGTTTATTAAGCCCTTTTTCCTCATACACTCTCAGAAAAAAAGTACAAAAGCAGTCACTGGGGCAGTACCTTTTCAAAAGGTACACTTTTGTACCTAAATGGTCCATTTTGGTACCTTGAAGGTACATATTAGTACCTAACAGGTACAAAGTGTTTCTTTTAAATAGGTACCACATCAGTGACAGATTTTGTACCTTTTTATGGATCGTTGCTTGATCCCCACAAAAGTAGGTGATTAATTCACACACATATACAATTGCACTCAAAAGTTTGGGGTCAGTAAGATTTTTATTTATTTTTTTAATAAGAAATTAATACTTTTATTGAGCAAGAACATGATAAAAATGATCAAAAGTGACAATGAAGACATTTATAATGTACAAAAGATTTTTGATTCAAATAACAGCTGTTTTTTATTTGTTCTTTTCTATTTATCAAAGAATCCTGAAAAAGAATGCATCATTGGTTTCCACAAAAAATATCAAAATTAAGCAGCACAACTGTTTTCAACATTGATGTTTATTGAGCAGCAAAACAGCATATTAAAATAATTACTGAAGGACCATGTGACACTGAAGACTTACAGATACTGAAAAAATATATTATTTTAAATATATTAAAATAGAAAATGTTTATTTTACATAAACTTAATATTTTTTTTTTACATCATTACTGTTTTTGATCAAATGATTTTGAACAAATAAATGCAAGCTTGGTGAGAATAAGAGACTTTTGTCCAAAACACTAACAAATCTTACTAACCTCAAATGTTTGAATGACAGTGTACAGCAGATCTCAAGGTTTCAGAAGCTTAAACACACTTTAAAGTATGTATTTTGTAATTATATGATCAAATATAATGTTTTCAACCAAAACATATCACAAAGAGAGGTTTGTTTGGTTTTTAAGTGTCCCAAAAGTGCCCAAGTTTGGACACTGTACACATTATTTAGTGAAACAACCAGCTAAGAAATAATCTGTTTATAATCAAACAAAAAAGACTTACAGAGGTCTGTGTGTGTGTTGATGGGTGTACTGCAGCTGTCAGCGTTTAGAAGATGGAGGTCTGCTGCTTGGCTGTTTGTGTGTGTGTGTGTGTGTGTGTGTGTGTGTGTGTGTGTGTGTGTGGACCCCTTTCCTTTTTCCTTCCCTGACTTCATATCAGCATTTCTGGGGACATTTCTTCAGTTTGTTAACTCTGTCTTTTAGTGACCCTGAGCTCTAATGCTAATACCGACTGGAGGTCTGCGAGTGTCTAAAGAAAGTAGCCAGAGCAAATATTTTCCCACAGCAACCAGTGCTGCTTGTTATTTGTGTGCATTATGAGAGACACACACACATGGCTTTGACATTGGCTTTGAGCCCATGTGCCATCGTTAAAGGGCAGTTTGTCAGTGCTCACCAGCAGCAGGCAGACGTAAACATGAAGGTCTGTCTAAAGTGCTCCAAAGGAGTAACCTCTGTCTGTTTTAGAGCACCAAAGAGTCCAATAATAGCCTGTTACACACCATAACTTGGCTTTTTGGAGTGTGTTTGTGTCAGCGGTCCCAAAAAGTATTTAGACACTTAAGACATTCTTAAAATATATGAATGTCATTGCTTTAAATAATAACATATAAACTAAGTATTTATTTGTACTTTAAGCAAAACATTGGCACATATGAAGTCACACATGACATGTTTTCAACCAAATTTGAATGTTGAAGGTCATCAGGCACCAGTTGGAAGGATATTAATCACTTTCTGACATAGTACCAACTGTAGGTAAAAAAAATAATAAAATAATAATAATAAAGTTGCAATTATGACAAATAAAGTAGCATTTTGTGAGATAAAGTTGCAATTACCTGAGGCGGGATTGAGATTCCTTACATGCATACTTTTGTAAATGTGCATCCAAAAACTTCTAGGCCCTATGTATGTGTATTTTTTTCCTTTTCCACATCCCATTGGTTTGGTATGATAATAGCCATAACCTTTTAGCCTGTAATGATAGTGTGTGTATGTGTGTGTGTGTGTGTGCTATAATCATCTATAAATAATGAAGGTAATATTAGAATCAGCTGTTGAGACGGAAATCCTGAAGAACTCTGTCGTCCCTTGTGAAAAAGAAATGCATAAAAATGTGTACTAGTAGCGTACAACAAATCTTAAAAGTATATTTGAAAATAATATAATATAATATAATATAATATAAAAGGCCACTTAAGTGTACTAAAAAAGAGTGACTTTGTTCCTTAAGATATGTAAATATACTTTGGCGCACTTTGTAATAAAGTCACAAAAAAAAATCCTATGTGCTCGATTCAAAGACAATGAAATATATTTATAAAAATATAAATGTGTACTTAAGTGGGTCAAAAAAGCATTCTAAAAATTGCATTTAATATACATTTAAACTATAATACATTCAGTGCACACTTACGTATATTCTTTTAAAGTAAATTATTTCTGTAATAAGCACTCTTTTCAAAAGTATGCTAAAGTATGCTTCAATTTCACATGGGCTGTTTATGGCCTTCAACTGCTAAAGAAGGAGAGAGAGCAAGACAAGGAAGAGAAAGAAAGAGAGGATTGAGTAGACTGGCGATTTTCTGAGAAAGAAAAGACCAGAGTGGAAGGAAAGTGATTTGTGCCAGTTCTTGATTGGTTCTGGCTGCAGCGCTTGATTAAAAGACTAACATGAAGATAAGGAAGTTTAGAGTGAACATACACAAGCACGTGAGCACATGTACACATAAACACAGCTACCGGCTCTCAGTGTCTGCATGGTCTTACAGATTGTTTGTTGTGTTTTAATGACTGCCCACAGAGCGCTAAGAACTCCAGGACACACACACACACACACACACACACGTGCAAAGAGACGACACACTGCCCATAATTCACATGCTAGCACGCGTCTGTTAACAATAAGAGCAGAAGCCATTGTACTCAACAACAGGATGATGATTGTGCCTCTTACGGGAGCAAAACAGTCAGTCATCAGAACTACAACAATGAGGCCTTTAACAAAACATGCTCATTAATCATGGGACAGACAAGCCATAAATAATATTGTATTCTCACACATACATATTTAGAACATTTTTGGTGGGAACAGAGTCCAAAGTTATGAAGCACCTCTCTCTCCAGGGAAAACTTGTCTGGCACGTCAGAAATCTAATCTACCAATACAATAGAACGTTCTTGTTATTCTGTTTGAATAAAGGCAGTATATTTCTGCTTAGCATTCTAATGAATGCATAATTTATATTTTTTGAGGTGGTATATTTGTACCTATTAGGCTGAAATAATTGCTAAAGTATCCTGACATTTTATGATTCATTCCTCATTTTTCCTAATGTTCATATTTCATTGACAGCGAGTCATGAGAAACAAATATATTCGGGTTTTCTTCAGAATACAGGACCATTTGGGTGCTATGTGATCCCATGCAAAATACTAATATAACATTTAATTAGACACTGTCACATTGTTTGAAATGAATATTAGTCATTGGTGAACTGCTCCCTTTCATCCCTGTTACACTATTCATTATATTGAATAAAAAAAAATTATCTGACTTAAATTTGCTTTTATTGAAAGTATTTTGTACTTTTACTTTTTAATATTGTATTTATCTGTAATTCTTTGGGCATTTTCTATGAAAATCACAAAAAAATGGTGGAGGATTTTGAAGCAATTTTCGCTCCGAAATTTCTACTTCATTTCACACATAACTACAAAGAAACTACAAGTAACACATTGAATTAAACATGACATTTTTAAACAGAATAACAGAAATAGTGACACTTTTGTGATATATTTTATGACACTGAACATTATAACAAGCAATAACTCTAACTTAACATGATGACTAGCTCTTTTGCTTGTGAAAACTGGTCTGAATTAGTTCTCTGTTTACTCTTGTACTGTGCTCCATCTTTCTTTTCACGCAATCTGTCCAGTGGGTAAAACCGATTTGTGTGTGTGTGTGTCTTAGGTAAAGCCGTGCAAGGAGAAGCTTTTGTTTTCTGCAGGATTTGGGTCCAGATGTGTCCAAATTCCTCTCAGGCCCCCAGGAAAGAGGTAACCAGATAGGTGGTGAGCTTTATCCTTGTGTTTTAAATGTGCAGTGGTGTGAATGCACATTGTGTGTGTGTGTGTATCTGTGTGTGATTGAGTATTTATGTGTTTCATTCTTCTCTAATCCTGCTCATTATCCATTCCTGCCTCTCATCACCTTTATCTTCTACTTCTGTTTTTCCTTCTCTCCTTGTTTTTCCTTCCCATGTTTTCCCGCCCTTTTCCTCCCTCTCTCCCTCCTTCCCACCATCACCAGCTCTTCCTGATCCACAGCCCAAGGGCTCCACATAAATGCTGGTTATACAAATAATGATTAAAGAAGGCACTTCCTGTTAATTCAGAGATGTGCTGCTTAGCAACATCGGAAGATTGAAAAACAGCGGCACCAGCTTGTCTTTTGGTTCTCAAGACCTTTAACACTCAGTCTGTTTGGGGTCTGAGAGACCTCAAGGCTGTTTTAATAGCTTGAACGTTGTACTTAACATAACCACGAGGTTGAGACTTATGATATAACTATGAAAAATACATCCAAATGAAAAATGACATTTCACATGAAAATGACAAATTAAAGGGTTAAAACATAAAGAATGTTGGTAACTGAATAGTTTTGGTTCCCATTGACTTCCATTGTATATACAAAATACAAAATATATTCATAATGAAATATGAAGGAAACAAAAAAGATGAATTTAAAAGTTATTATATTGCTTTTATATCTTGAACCCCAAAAACAGAAACATTAGTTAATCTCAATAGAACATCTTGTTTGTGTTTGTCTGTTTGTTTGTGTGTGTGTGTGTGTGTGTGTGTGTGTGTATGTGTGTGTGTGTGTGTGTGTGTGTGTGTGTGTGGTGGGATACAAGTGGGCATTTGTGATTTTATGATTTTAGTGCACATATGAGTTTGGACCAAAGACAACATTATGTTCTATTAAACCCTTAAAATACCTATATTTGGGCCTACTTTATCAGCAAAACTTTCCATAACAAAAACTCTAAATGTTATTTATGTTGAAGTAGACCCCACATTTGTTTGTTTGTTTGTGTGTGTGTGTGTGTGTGTGTGTGTGTGTGTATGTGTGTGTGTGTGTGTGTGTGTGTGTGTGTGTGGTGGGATACAAGTGGGCATTTGTGATTTTAACCTTGCAGTGCACATATGAGTTTGGACCAAAGACAACATTATGTTCTATTAAACCCTTAAAATACCTATATTTGGGCCTACTTTATCAGCAAAACTTTCCATAACAAAAACTCTAAATGTTATTTATGTTGAAGTAGACCCCACACAAAAACACACACAGCATCTTCCATTATCCATAGTCCAGAGCGCTTCCTGCTTTGCTTGCTGCTTTATCCATTCTGGGGACGAAGGGCAAGGGAGAGAGCTGGGGTCAGAGGTCACCAAGTCCTCAGTGCAAGCAGGGAAACACCTTGCAAACCCTCTTTGTTCCTGATTCATATTTAGAGAGAGTGTTTATGATGTAGAATGGTTTATAGATGATTCGGTTAACGATAATTTGAGATATAAGACAGAAAGACATTCCCAGATGACAATAGTCAATGGTTAAATATTAGGAAGAAAAAAAACTAATTTCTGGAGACATTAGTAGTTTTGGTATCAGTGATACTCACCTTCAGTCATAAAAAAAGATGCCATTAAAAAATATATAAAAAAATATGCTGTCTTTATGTTGTTTCTACATTAATTTGAAGATTGAATGTGAACTTATTGCAATATAAAAGTATATTTGTGACCTGTGGTGACAAAATGAGTAACAATGAGCACTTTTTTTTAATGAGTTATTTTTATTACTTACTTTTATTATTACAAGAATGACTGAGCCGTTTGAAGTCGACAAAGTAAGCAAAGTAACTTCTGAGAAAAAAACAAGTTGAAGTTTTCTGAAGGTTCCAAAGCAAAATCACCTCCACTTCCTTTCTTAATATTAATTACTATATTAAAAATCACAAAATAGTCATTTTTTATTTTATCTTTGTTATTAAAAATAAGACCAGATGTAAAAAAAATAAAAATTGTGCATTACTTTTTTCATTTTGTAACTGTAATTCTGTGTATACAGCATGTGTATGCATTGTGATTGCGTGCTGACAGAAGCACCTTTATGTGCGCGATTCATATGTCAGTCAGCGGCAATGACATTTCATTAATGAATTAATTTTGTTTTTTAACAAATCGTTTGAGTGAATGATTGAATGAACTATTCATAAAAAGGTCACTTGCTTTGTTCTGGAATGAATCAGCCATTTGAATGAATCGGTTGAGTGAATGATTAAATAACTCACTAATTAACAGTCACTTGGCAGTTTCAGATTAATGTTTAAAAGTACAGTATTATTTCAATATTTCCATATTTCTGTATTCAAAGTTTTATATTTAAAATAATCTTAACATTATTTATGCAATTGTAGCTGCAGAGTAAATGTATTCATGTCACCTCTGAGCTGCATTAAACTGTCTGTTTAGATCCATCTAAATGTAACTTCAGATGCAGCTTCTGTGCCACCTCTGAAGTGCAAAAATGGATTCGGCTGATAATGAATTTGATGGGATAATGCACACATTTACAAAAATTTGCCCTTATACGGGTAAATGAAAACAAAAATGCCATAAGTGGGCAAATATATCCCCTTAATGGAAAAGCTCCTTAGTGTCACTAGTGTGTATTTATAGTGGGGCTATCCAGCCTCTCATAGAGAATGTGTGTATAATGGTGTAATTTCCAGTACCACCCTGCTGCACCCTGCTATCACTGTACAATGCCATATACAGTAGAAACAGGTACCAGCAATAATCGATTGCTTGATGCAATAGCTTCCTCCATAACAATGGTCTTAGTTGATCCAGTGCTCCACATTCACACAGGTCTGTACTGTGTGCGGCCACTTGAGGACAAGTCTGTCAGCTCTCTGCATGTGTTCATGCACCAGCATGTGTGTCCATTCAAGATGAGCTATTTATGAGCCACATAATTTATGGATGATTCTCAGGAAATAGTGCCATTTGTGTCTTATGTGTGTGTCTCTCTCTATTTCCTACTACTGATATATTTAGCAGGATACAGAACTCAGTCAGGATACTTGAAATCATTTTGGTGTGTAACAATGAAAAAATGGTTACATTTTTAAGGTGTCATTGTTACATTTTATTATTTTAAGGCAAATATCATAAATTTGCTTGTCCCCATTCACCTGTATTGTTCAGTATTTTATTATGATTCTAATTACATTGGCCTTGTCAAGCTCAGTATAAGCTCTGTTATGGGGAAATTGTTTTCTAATTTTTTACAGAAAAGACTATTATTGTTAGAGAGCACAAGCTTACTCTCATAACATTCACCCCGTAACATACTGAATGTAACTGTTGGCACAAAACTGTCATTGTCATTTTTTCTCAATTATAATGCTTAAATTATGGCAATGTACAGCAGAACTGATTATATTTACTCAGTTATTGTTACTTTTTGACACTGTAACCACATTTTGGGATTTGGATAATGGAACTAGCCATTGAAAAAACTATATTCAATAATATTTGTTGAGAGACAACATAAAACGTGGATAAGAAAATAAAGAAATGCTTCAAACTCACATCATCCATATGAGCAGCATGGCCCAATGTACATACACTTGTACAGTAAATGATGTGGCAATACTGCTTTTGTCGAAGTTTGAAAAGTCTAGTTTACTCAAACCAGTCTTTTTCACATGCATAAAAAACATGAGGCATGTTTTACCATAAGGTAAGTCCACATGGCATTTTCATTATGGCCTGAGATTTAAGGGTGAGAAACCACTAAAAGAAACACTATTTTAAAAGTCCCTTGGCTATGTCCAGGTGAGCGTGTGCTATCAGACTCATCAGCCAGGGCAGTCTCAGGGTAAAGAGTCAAAGAGTCAGGCGGCTGCCCGCAGGCACCATATTTCAAACATGCCTTCAATAATGAGCTGGGCTGGACCGACCCAGAGCTACAGAATGGCAACTCACTTAAGAGGAGGTGAAAAAACACATTCATTGACAGAACAAGTTGTCGGTATCCTCCACTCTGTGATTACTGAGTACACATGAGAGTGAGGGGGTGAACAGACACATGTTTTGAGGGATTTCAAAGACTCACAGGACTGTCTACATCAAATCAGAAGTGAATGCTAACATGCTAAGCTAAAAGGCAAACAAAGACACATGATTGCCTTTTCAATCTCAATGAATTAGCTCACAGGCCTAAATCAACAGAAAGCTGGTGATGGTGTGTGTGTGTGTGTGTGTGTGTTGAGGACAGAAGTGGGGTGTTGAGTGGCACATGGGTGTGATATCACCTGAGGAGCATTCTTGGTGTTTAGCATACCCATATGAACACTCGGGACGGTGCTTTTACAACAGAGAGTCCAAACAACCAATACACAACATATTATCCGCTATATATTGGGAACAGTCCCTTGAAACTCACTATCCTTCCTCAACATTGCCTGAAGCGCATATGGTGACCTGCAACAGCAGAGAATCACACACACCTTGTGTGATTTGTGGGGTTTGAAGTTCCACAAATCAAGTCGTGAGATCAAATCTGACATGTTAGGAGCCTGACAGCTGTATACTTCAAACAATCCCCAGATTACAGCTAACACCCCTCTTGTAGCTTCACCTCTGCTGGCTTCAGCCCGAGCCAGACCGCTTGGTCTGTGTGTGAATGTAAGTGTGTATGCATTCAGGTGTGTGTGTGTGTGTGTGTGTGTGTTTAAATGAAATATGGCAACTCGGGAGGACCACTCTACACTCTTAAAAATAAAGGTGCTTCACGATGCCATAGAAGAACCTTTTTTGTCTAAATGGTTCCATAAAGAACCTTTAACATCTGAAGAACCTTTCTGTTTCACAAAAGGTTCTTTGTGGCGAAAGAAGGTTCTTCAGATTATAAAAAGGTGAGAAAGAGGTGGTTCTTTAAAAAACCTTTGACTGAATGGTTCTTTGTGGAACCAAAAATGGTTCTTCTATGGCATCGCTGGGAAGAACCTTTTAAGCGCCTTTATTTTTAAGAGTGCCTGCTATTTAGCAGCGGTGCAGTCAGCTGGACAGGGCAAAAAACAACACAGCTGCTATAGGTCTCACACATGCACACACTCGCTCACAGGCAAAGTTACTATTTCTTGTGTGGTCTTACTCTTCACAGCTCACAACAATGATCATGCTTATCAGAAAACTTGCATTCAGTTTAACTGCATTTTTGCCAGAACAATAATATATACACATTTCCATTCAAGAGTTTTATTCAGCAAGGATGCATTAAAGTTTATATTCATCAAAGAATCCTAAAAATATATATATCGGGGGTTTTTCACAAAATATTTAGTGGCACAATGGTTACAACATTGATATTAAAGATATGTTTCTTTAGCACCAAATCATCATATTAGAATGATTTCTGAAGGATGATGTGACACTGAAGACTGGAGTAATGATGCTGAAAATTCAGTTCCCTGTCGATACTACACTCGTACTGCATCTACTTAAGACGCTATGGGAAAAAGCCTTTTTTCTCCTAAACTGAAGCCTTTTTCAATCACGCAGTGAAACTGCACGGCCATTGGTTCGTGCAGTATATAAAAAACAAATCAATGGCTTGGCAGCGGAGCTGCACGAGCCTATGGCGACAAAGCCGCCAGAGCTCGCCAGAATGGGCGGAGCCATCTGGCTATATAAGCGGGCGTTCGCCACAGGATTCTCAGATTTCTTCTCCTTCAGCGACGACTACGGTCTACACTGATCCGAAGCCTGCTCGCCATTGACACACCTTCGCAGCTGGAACTGGGACCTCTCAGCACAGCTGACCTGCTCCTTTGCCACCTCATCGACGCAGCAGTTCCGGTCCATTTCCCCTGCCGCCATTCGGCGATTCTTAAAGAGCTTACTAAAAGAGCTTGGCGTTGTTGCAATTGCCGTGCCGCTACTGCGGCTCGTGCGGGTCTCCCCTGCACGCCGATGACAGCCACACCGAATGTGTTTCCTGCTTGGGGAAATGCGGAAGCTGCGAAATGAGTGTTCTCACTGCGAGAATGTCATTCGGCTTTCTTTTCAAAGAGCGACTCCGCACCTCGCGCCCGCCCGTTTTCTTCCTCCCGTGAGGAAAAAACAGTGGGGCAGAGGACTTGAGCGTCCCGCTGCGAGCGAGCTCACGTCGGCCCGGATCCCACGTGCCTCGCCCCAGAGAGAGAGTTCTCCTGTCCTTTTCTCCTAGTCTGACCAGAGTCTCTCTGCCGGCGCAAGCGATCTGGTCTCATTTGGAGGAAGTGAGGACGAGCTGCTGGATGACAGCATGTCATTGACAGCCTCGGACGTAGAGGAGCTGTTGGGCTCGGTGACCGACCCCACCCCCTTGCCATCATCCACGCCCAGCGCCGCCAAAGACGGAATGGATGCCGAGCTTCTCTGTATCCTCTCGAAAGCGGTCGAAGAGCTGGGTTTGGAGTGGTCTCCACCAGAGGAGCCCTCTCGCAGCCATCTGGATGAATGGTTCTTGCCGGGGCACCGCCAGGCCCCTCGTCAGTGTTCCTCTCCATTCTTCCCGGAGGTCCACGACGAGCTCACCAGATCATGGCACGCTCCCTACTCCGCCCGCATCGGTACTTCTGCTTCATCCGCCCTCACTTCTATCGTCCTAGATGAGTCAGTGGCCGCTCACCTCTGCCCGTCCATGGCTATCGGCTGGAGAGCAAAGGCCGCTCATCCGTCCAAGCCTTGTAGGGCCACTTCAGCTCTCGCTGGACGTGCCTACACTTCAGCTGGACAGGCGGCTTTGGCGCTTCATTCAATGGTGGTTCTGCAGGTCTTTCAGGCCAAGATCCTCTCATCTTCAGATGAGTCTGGCCTGAACCCCGCAACACTCAGGGAGCTGAGGAGCACAACCGACCTGGCTCTGCGCACCCCCAAGCCCACCGCTCAGGCGATCGGGACATCGATGGCCAGCCTTGTGTTGCTCGAGCGCCATTTATGGCTGACACTAATGGAAATCAAGGACACGGATAAAGTCCCCTTCCTTGACGCTCCGGTCTCTCCCAAGGGTCTCTTCGGACCTGCGGTCGAAGGATTCGCCGAGTGCTTCATGGAAGCACAGAAATAGTCATAAGGTATGCAACATTTTCTGCCAAAGCACTCCAGCTCTGCTACGCTGACTAAGCAGCCTGTGAATTCAGCACCTGCCACCCCGCTGTTCAGCCCGCTAAGGCCCAGCAGACGCAAGGACGTTCCCGCTCGGCCAGACGCTACCCTCTTCATAAGTGCCAGGGACCCCAACCCAAGATTGCGTTGGACCCGGCTCCTCAGGTGTCTTCCTGATCTGTGGAACAGGAAGAGGATGGGGCCAGGTCTCGCTACGGCCGGACCACCTCCCAAGCAGCCTCCCTTAGACGTCCTGACACCCCGTTCAACTCCAGGTACAGAGGAAAATGTGTTTGTTGCAAACAATGGGTCTGTTCAAGCGCCCAAGCAATCAGCTGCTGTTATAGCGGTAAAAATAAAACACAAACATTTTCAAAAAGAGAGCAAATTTCTTCTTTCATTTCTCATGAGTGTTCTGCCCCCGTGCGGCCAGTCACTCGAGTTAATCCAGCCCCTCGTCACGTGGGCCAAGGCCTGGCAGGCCATCCCCGGAGTGTCGAGATGGGTCATGGGGATAATAAAACGAGGATATTCACTCCAATTCGCTCGAAGACCCCCGCGCTTCAGTGGCGTGGTCCCCACCTTAGTGCAAAGCAAGGACGCTCACGTCACAGACGATTCTTGAGATTTGCTTTCGAGGGAGTGGCTTATCAATACACGGTCCTTCCCTTCGGGCTATCCCTGGCCCCCCGCACTTTTACGAAGTGCATAGATGCGGCTCTCTCCCCTCTGAGACAGATGAGAATCTGCATTCTCAACTATCTCGACGACTGGCTTGTTCTGGCCCAGTCGGAGGCAGAACTACTATCACACAGGACCCTCCTTCTCAGCCACCTAGAGCGCCTGGGACTCAGGGTAAATTTTGCCAAGAGCATGTTGTTCCCCAGCCAGTGAACATCATTCCTGGGAACAGTTTTTGACTCAACTCAAATGAGAGCTGTAGTCGTGCCGGAACGCGCTCTGGCCATACGGAGACTGGCGGCCTCCTTCGAGATTGGTACCACTCGCCCTCTCAAAACGTTTCAGAGGATGCTAGGCCTCATGGCTTCCAAACCATGGGTTCCATCCCATGCGTGGCGTCATGGACGCCTGCAGGTCAGGGTGAATCAGGCCTGTATAACAGCCCTGGCCCCCTGGAAGAGCTCTCACTGGATGGAACAGGGCGAGACCATGGGAATCTGGGGACAATATGGCACCCTCGGCCTGATCTGTGGGCTCTACACCTCTGGCCGCTCAACGGGAGCCTTCAAGCCTCCCAGAGCGAGTCTTAAACACAATTTCGGAGGCTAGAGACCCATCTACGAGACGCCTCTACGCCCTTAAGTAGTTTATTTTCTCTGCTTGGTGTCTAAACCACGGCAAAGACCCTCCTACTTCCGATCTGTCAGAGGTGTTGTCATTCCTGCAAGAGCTGTTGGATAAGGGACTGCTGGGTGCAGCTCCGCTGCCGAGCCATTGGTTCATTTTTTATATACTGCAAGAACCAATGGCCATGCAGTTTCACTGCGTGATTGAAAAAGGCTTCAGTTCAGGAGAAAAAAGGCTTTTTCCCATGGCGTTTTAAGCAGACGCAGTACTCGTTCCCGTATCTCAGGGAACCAAGGTTTACGTTAGTAACCGAGTACGTTTTGCACCACGAGAATAAATTTAATTTTAATGCATAACATTTTTATTATAAAAATAGAAAAGACTAATTTTAAATTGTAATAACATTTCAGTATTACTGTTTGTACTATATTTTTAAAACAAACAAAATGCAGTCTTGGTAAACATGTGAAATTTTCAAACAAAACGTAATGACCCCAAACCTTTGAATATGTATCTTATGTAAGCTTGTTTGCACCACAGGGTAGTAAAAGTTAATTGCAACTTTTTATCTCACAATTCTGACTTTCATTCTTGCAATTCTGAGAAAAAGATTATTTCAAGACATAAAGTCAGAATTGTATAAAATCTGAGAAAAACGAGTCAGAATTGTGAGATATAAAGTCAAAATTTTCATATATAAACTTGCCATTTAAAAAAAAAAGTCAGCATTGCCAGAATAAAAATAAAAATTGTAAGATAAAAAGTCGCAATTAGTTTTGTTTTTTTTATCCTGTGGTAAAAACAGGCTTCTATAGTACATACTTTTATATCCATGGTTTTAAAGGACATCCAAAATCATATACTCAATAACACAATACTTAAACTCAAGATTATCTTTTTATTACATTTTACTTTGGTAAAAAAGCTCTAGTGTCCTTCATGGCAGTTTGTATGCTTCATATGCTTCACTTTTGTATTAAATTCAACTTTTGACCTCTAAACCCCAATTTACCCCCTCTCCTGTTTGGCTTCACAAATCATGAACGAGTACAGTATTATCAATGTGATAAAATGTCCATGAGTCAATCACGCTCAAACAAAGCTTTCACTAAAATAGTTTGATTTGTTACAACAAAGGGCTTTTTGGTGAAGATCTCAAATTCATCTGTCTAATCTCCCAATTAGAGGTGTGTGCTGAGTGTTTGAAAGTCGTCTGGCTAATCTGACCATCTGCTTCTTATCAGCGTTTCTTTTATTTTTTAAATGTGTGGATTTATTTATTTATCTAAAGGATCTATTAGAGCAGCAGGCAGCCACATCTCTCCACAGTCAATCAGATAGCAGCCTACCAACCTGTGTGTGTGTGTGTGGGTGTGTGTGTGTTGTCTTTTTAGAAATCCACTAGAGGGTGCAGTCTCATCTGAGGGCCTGCCAGCTTGATTTAAGCAGGAACTGTCTGTTGTTTTTGTCAGGCTGTCTGCTGTGGGTGTGGGTGTGGAGTGTTTCAGTTTCTCCCGATAGGAAGCACTGAGGTCCAACAAAAACAACATGCAGAGGAAGGGGTGAGGGGCAGACTGGGGCAGGGCAAAGGATTACGGGGGCATGAAGAGCAACCTAGTCGCCTCATGTGCACAGCAGGAGCTTGTCACTGACTTTATGCAAACTTCAAATTCATACGATAATTTATGACTACAAGTAATATTCCAACAAATATAAATGGTGTGAGTAATAATGCCAAAATATGAACCATGACTTTGCTTATTATAGCTTGCCTTTAAAGTACTTTTTCAGTGAGCCAGTGAATGAATCATTTAACAGGTGCTTTGAGGAATATTCAAAACACTTCCCATGAGGAATCTGATTTAGTATATAATTTAAAAAATAAAGGTTGCAAAAGGCAGTTTTGCAGTGATGCCATAGAAGAACCAATTTGAAACAGTTCTTAACAACTGAAGAACATTTTAATAATCTAAAAAACAATGTTCTATTCACTATAAAGAACATTTTGTGCTGTGGAAATCTTCCCTAGATATTAAAGGTTCTTCCTGGAACCATCAATGCAAAAAATATATATTTTATTATATTTTATTTTATTATTTATTTATTTATCTGAACCTTTATTTTAAGAGTGTATGTAAAACAACACTATGTGTGTCAGTCTGTTTGATATATCAACATTCATTTATTTCTAATAACCAAGACCACCTGAAAGATTTTGGTTAGTATTATTCAAAGTGAGTATACTAAATCTAAATATGTTTAAGAACCGAAAAAATAAAGATCATACCACAGATGCAGTGGTCTAGAAAGCTCTGATGCCAAAACTGATCCCACAAGATTTTATTCTCATGGACATGTGCAGACAGTATCCTCAGAATAAAAAGTGAACATCCATTTATTCAAATACATGCTTTGCCATAAGTGGCACTATTCACACATTTTTTATCTAATCTGATGCATTTAAACAAATTGGTCAGAGGTGCATTACATGCCTCTGTTGTCTTTACATTAGTCCTCAGTCACACATTTACTTCACACTGTCAGTGTTATATAAGCTATAATTCATATTATTCCTTCAAAATGGTTACAATCCTGTAGTACTTGAATAGAAGACACTGGCTCATTAAGTGACTGAGAAGATCTGCAGATGATCTCATCATTGTTGTGGAGAGTGACACTCTGATAGGTTTTGATTAATGGATTTGCACACTGATCCCCCTAAATGTGATTGCACATTAATTTATGGAGTTCAGTGTGTGAAACAAGATTTGTATGTGTAAACAGTGATGAAGATATTTATGAAAACCGATTTAACACAGAGCTCATGAGAACTTCGTCTGTAGAGCATCTCAGATGTATAAGTTAGGTGTAGCCTGTTTGTTTTGAATGTGAATTGCTCCCTATTCAGCCTACGCCATTTCTCTTTAACTGCCTTTTTTCAGGTGCTGCAAATTGGGTGTAACGCGTGAATTTTTTATTAAAAAAGTTCCGTAAATGAGACGTGACGTAAAAACATTTTTTTGTCAGACAATTTAAGTTAAATCTAACTTGAAAGACGAGCGGGCCATTACTTTTTCATTAAGAAGAAAAACAAGGGTTAAGCTCACTTTGTTGACACACTCGCTCCTGCCGACTGCGTGGCCCAAGGGGGGAGGGGGGTGCCGTGGTGGGTGGGAGTGTGTGTGTGTGTGTGTGTGTGTGTGTGTGTGTGTGTGTGTGTATGGGGGCTGGCTGGAGATAAGGGGTCCGATATATGGGTCCAATGGGAGGGGTGAGAAGTCTGGAGTTTAAAAAGACAGGGCGCTTCTCTCCCTCACACAGACGCGCTTCAGCTTCCAGTGAGGGAAACTTACCTCAGACTCCTGTTTCTGACAGAAAAATCCAAACATTCCCACTGAACTCTATCAAATTAAGACCAGAAATTCGGATAAAACTGCACAAGGAAACTGACGGACTCCAAACTAAAGCGCCCTCACCAAATGGAGCCAATAACGTCGGAATACGTCGACTCCTACGACTACTATGAAGATAACGAGACTGCGTGCGACTACTCCGAGTGGGAGCCGTCTTATTCTCTCATTCCCGTGCTGTACATGCTCATTTTCATCCTCGGGCTCTCCGGGAACGGCGTGGTTATCTTCACCGTCTGGCGCGCCAAATCCAAACGGCGCGCGGCAGATGTTTACATCGGTAACCTGGCGCTCGCGGACCTGACGTTCGTCATCACGCTGCCGCTGTGGGCTGTGTACACCGCGCTGGGCTACCACTGGCCGTTCGGCGTGGCTCTCTGCAAGATCAGCAGCTATGTGGTGCTAGTCAACATGTACGCAAGCGTCTTCTGCCTGACCTGCCTGAGTTTTGACCGCTACCTTGCCATCGTCCACTCTCTGTCCAGCGGGCGGCTCCGGTCCCGGGCCACCATGCTGGCGTCGCTGGGTGCCATCTGGTTCCTCTCGTGCCTGCTGGCCGTGCCAACTCTCCTGTTCCGCACTACGGTGGACGACGCCGGGAACAACCGCACCACCTGTGCGATGGACTTCAGCCTGGTCACTCTCAATCAGCATCACGAATCCCTTTGGATTGCAGGTCTGAGCCTTTCGTCCTCCGCTCTTGGTTTTCTCCTGCCTTTCTTGGCCATGACCATCTGCTACTGCTTCATCGGCTGCACGGTCACCCGGCATTTCAGCCACCTGCGCAAGGAAGACCAGAAGAAGCGTCGTCTCCTGAAGATCATCACTACCTTGGTGGTGGTTTTTGCTTTCTGCTGGACACCTTTCCATGTGCTGAAGAGCATGGATGCGCTGTCATATCTAGACCTGGCGCCCACCTCATGCGGCTTCCTAAACTTTCTGCTTCTGGCTCATCCGTACGCCACATGCCTGGCGTATGTCAACAGCTGCCTCAACCCATTCCTCTATGCCTTCTTTGACCTGCGCTTCCGCTCGCAGTGCCTGTGTCTGCTGAACCTGAAGAAGGCCATGCATGGGCACATGAGCTCCATGTCTTCAACCCTCAGCGCCCAGACTCAAAAGTCGGAGGTGCAGTCGCTGGCCACCAAAGTGTGAGGGAACGAAATGAGAAGAACAGAAAATATGAAGTTGAAGAAAAAAAAAGCATTGGGTTAAGGGGTTAAAAAGGTGGGAATCTATTGACGGCTGGTCCGTTCTGATGTGGTGAACTGATGGACTTATGATGGAGAACATATTGCTCTATGTTTGTAAATAACACTCATAGTTTTGTGTACTCTACTGTATTCATGGATGAATTGCTGGAATGATGTGACTTTGTGTGTATGCATGTGTGAATTTATGTTCGCTGACATCTATTCGTCGACTTTGACATGCTCAAAATAAGCACACAGAACTATTCAAGCAAACAGGAGGTCAGTTTTCTCGAAAAACATTCAAACTGACCACAACGATGCTGCACTGAGGATGAACTTGCTTGTGCTGCTGTAAGAGTGTGTGACTGTGTTGAAGCCTATATACACTGGTGTAGAGATGCAAATTGTACAGTATTTTCATACTATTTTTTCTGCTAATTTGCAATGTTCACAAATGTGTTCAGTATTTGTAGCACTTGTTAAGAGGAGATATAAAAATGATAATTTCTGCTAAACTCCCTGATGTGAATGTGTGTGTTTTTGATCAGTGTGTGTGTGAGAGTGTGTTCCAGTGCAAAGGTGATGCTGCTTGATTAGATAGTTTAAAGCGCAGACAGAGAGTCGGGGTTTGGGGGGGGGGGCAGACAGACAGATGGCTGGTGACAAATGTCTCTGGGGGAAATGGAAGAGGGGGACAAATTTGGGGGTGTAAATGGATTTATATTCATGAAAATATGTTATATTTTTTGAAATTTCTGTAACTAACTACTGCTACTGTATTAAATATGTCCCTTAAATACAATACTGTCTTAGCATCATTACACATGATTATGGGTATGCATTGGTGTGTTTTAAAGGGATTTTCATTAATAGCCCATCCATCTATTTTCCAAACCACTTGTGAAAAAGAAGTGTTTAGAATTGTATTGAATGTGCACTTGTAGTGTACTTCAAATCTTAAAAGTCTAAATATCGGCAGGTTGTTTTTGGCAGACTGTCTGAAATACGCACTGTCTGGAACAAAGATATGATGAGGTAATCTCATTAACTGGATAAACCGGACTAATGATGTAATCTCAAAAAAACGTAAACCGTAGAATCCCAATGTGCTCTTTTTCCACACACACACACAAAATGCTAAGCAGCTATTTCACATTTCTGTGACATTTTACTGTAACTGTAATAGTATAAAGCAAATTAAGATTTATTAAAGTACAATTACATTTAATCAATGCTTTTATCCACAGCAATTAAAAAAAAGAGGAACATCAAAACAATTTATCTTAAGAACAAACAATATTTGCAGTGCACAATGTCAAGTGTAAGCTAGAGTTTTACACAAGCTTAAGCAAAACTGAAATGCACATCAAAAGAACATCAAGTGATGTGGTAAAAATGCATAGAAAAATTCTGTAAACGCAGGGTAATATTTTTTAAGTTTAATCAATAATAACTTAAAAAATAATCAATCTTTAAAAATGTAAATGATTATGTGTTGGAGGTTCTCAGTTTCCATCAGTTTGAATGGGAATCTCAAGTTTCAGGGTCTTTGTGCCAAACATAACAACCAAGCTTTCCAAAAGACATTTCAAATGAAAAGGAACGTGCTCATTTCATCCTGCCAATCACAACACATTTTTCTTCACTCCTTCAACAAGTCTTCCGGCACCCCTTAACCACCCCAACTACACCTCTCCTTCATTAATTAGGTCCAAAGGGAAAGAAGTCTTATGCTTCTGCCCTTAGAGACTACAAGACAAACTAGTGGATTATTATTTTCCCATAGAATAAACAATATGAATGTGTGGCCATGAGAAAAGTCTTTGATAAATCATGTCATGCTGGGCATTTGGATGATTTTGCAGTGGCTTTTTGGTCAAATGCAGAAATGTAATCACACTCAAACAGCTTCTCTGTGAAAACAGCAGCAGGTGCTGAACTAGAGTGTTGGAGTGTATAGCTACCCTTACCAAAAAGAAGTATACTTCAAGTTTATTTTATATAAAGTTCAAGTATATTTTTAAGTATACTTTATGAAGTAAGTATACAAATATCAGTGTACTAGTAGTATACTTGTAAGTGTACTATTTCAAAACTCCTTGGGACTAAATTGGCCCACTTTCTAGTATATAAAAGTATACTTTTAAGTGTACGTTAAGTATAACAGTTGTCAACTTTGAGTACACAACTAGTTTACCTCTATGTTTTTAGTTTGTACTGCGACTATACTAAAAGTGAACTTATAGGTATACTGATAGTTTACTAAATAAATGCATTTTTAGTACACTTTGAAGTATAGTCTCAGTAAACTACTAGTTTAGTAGTTTTATACTGCAAGTATACTCGTAAGTTTTCTTTAAGTGAACTTTAGATCATACTTTAAGTATACTACTATGTCCCTATTTAGGTATTAATTTGTATATATTTTGTTACATGAATATCTGAACATGCAAAACATCAAAAGAACAGGGTATCTGCTTGTAAACAAAAACGTTTTATTCTAGCTTCATGCATTCTTTTTTAGAAACACTCGAATGTGGGTAGGTTTCATAAAAAAAATAAAAAATAAAAAAAAATTTAAACAAAAAGCTGAAAAAAGACAATGAATTGGATTCAGAATGATAATCAAAACGTAGATAAAGTCAATCAACACCCCAAAGCTTAACAGTTATTATTACCTCTTCATTGGTCGACATTTGATTCCATAACGTTACACAGTTTTGATGCTGTTTTATGTCTGATGATCGTGTTAGAATACATGTGGAAGCATCTGTTGTTTCGGTTTCTTCTTCTTCTTCCGTTTTTTTGGCGTGTTACATCCTGTGTGCATATCGCCACCTAGTTTTGCTGTTATGCAGTCATGGTTTATTTTTATCAATTTATTCCTTGTTTTTGCTTTTCCTGTTCTTACACACGTATATACACAAATACTCCTACTTAAATAATTATTCGATGCTCCATCCCATTCCTTCTCCCCAGGCTCCACCTGGCGCTGCGTGTTCGTTCGGTTTCTTCTTCGCTGTTTCCCTGTTTTGGAAATTCTGTACAGAAGATGTGTAATAGCGCCCCCTACCATATAACTATGAAAACATTTGCGGAGCACAAGCATAGCTCAAATAAATCTAGACTTTTTCTAAGTATAAGTCAAGTATACTTAAATGTCATTTTAAGTATATTTCTGAGAAGTGCATAAAGCACATTTCTGAGAAGTACATAAAAAGTAGACTGAAAGTATACTTTCCTATTTGTTTAGTTTAAAAGAAGTATACTAATAGCACACTTGAATGAACTTCTTTTTCGTAAGGGCAGAGCTGTTATAAACCATTAACATTGTCACAAAGTAGATTATGATATACATGCATGTATGTGTCCCAGCTGCTAAATTTCATATAAAGAGCTGCAGTGCATACCCTCTGTCATCACTACTCACCCTCGCTAACATCCCCCAGTCCTCGACAGGTGTGGTTCCTCACTGGCTTCTGCAATCACTTGGGCATCCTTGTGTCATGCCTTCAAACTCACACTGAACAACTGTCCAAATGCACCGCAATGCACAGACCTCAAGAGGATTGGTGCACTTTATCTGACCATATTCTCATTCCAGAAAAAAAATGTTAACTAGATAAAGTCACTGTGATCCAAGGTCATTAAATGTAGGTGTGTCAATATGTTTTATATCAAAATGTTTCCTCCATGTTGTGTCAAACTATGGAAACTATTTTTGCTTCATAGTAAAAAAAAAGAAAAAAATCTCTAAAACAATCTTTAAATCTCATAATTGCAGTTTTATCACAACTTTTTTTGTCTTATAGCTTTATATTTCCCATTGTGACTCCACATGTTTCAATGACTTTGCTTTCTGACTTTCTGACTTATGATTGTTTGGTTGTTTGGAGTTCAATTGCTCCCTCCTCCACCATGATCCTGCAATATCGGAGACTGCAGTTTCAGGACAACATTTTTTAGAACTGCATTTATAGGACCTGGATTTTTTTATTTTTATGTATTGGCAGTTACTATTTTATGGCACTTGATATTCAAGTCTGTATTTGCATTGTTAGGAATGATTTACTGTTTTAATTGTCTAAATTTAAATGACATATTCTTCTAGCCAAGCCCTGGCCATAACTTTTGGTAACCCTCTTAAAAATTTGAACTAATTTGTTTAAATATATGATCTATATTCTGGTTTTAAATTCAGATGGAATAACAGTGGCTGAAATGTTTAAAATGGCCATGCTTACTCTTTTTTTATGCCTTTTTAATTATTGAGATAGGACAGTAGAGAGATGACAGAAAAGCACTGGGTGGAGAGAAGGGAGCGGGATAGGCAAAGGGATGGGAATGGAAGTTTGGTCGCCACGTGAGCACAGTTGCGATGTATGTCGACGCACTACCACGAGGCTATTGGCGCCGACAGCCATGCTTACTCTTATGTTAAAAACGAATGTTGAACGACAATAAAAATTTAATTGTTTGCTTGTTTACTGAGTTGAAGTAAAATAGGTGTCTAGACATCACTGTCGCAAAAAAAAGAGGGTCCTAGAAATATGTTCCTGAAACTGCTGTCTTTGGTATTGCAGGATTATACTATTGCCTCTATCTGCTTCCATTGGATCCCACTGGCCTTATTTTTTTATTTTTATTTTTTTTTATTTTGTTTAGTTGACAGGGACATTGTACATTAATAAAACATTCCTGTAAATGTACCAGAATAGCCAAAGGCTATTTTAAATCCGTAGTCCCTGGACAAGATGTTACAAGTCACCCTAAAATAAAATGTAATTAAAAATACATACTAAAAAGAAGTATAATTACATAGTTCAAATCATACAGTATTCTATTAAAAAACAATGGGATCAAATAAAGACAATGCAAACAAGATACAATCAATAATAGGATAGCTAGCAAATATACAATTCTAGTGTTGACAAATCTGAGTACGAATTAACCAATTCTTCAACTGAACCCTAAATAAAGCATATGTGTCTAGATTTCGTATAGTTGTCGGAATAGTATTCCATTCTCGTGCAGCTTTGACAGAAAAAGCAGACTGACTAAAATTACTTTGTCTAAGCGGTATGATACAGTCTCCTCTTAATGCACCTCTTGTAGAACGATAATCAGTTGTTCTAATACTAACTAACTGACTAAGAGGGGGAGAAGATAAACCATAAATAATTGTATACATCAACCATACATTTGCATACTTAATCATGTTTTCCCAACTTAACAAATTATATTTTTTCAGTATTAGACAATGATGATAATGTACCGATTTCTTATAGAAGACTTTAAGTGTACGTTTGTATAAGGACTGGTTTTAGAGTCACAGAACTCGCCTGAGACCAGGTGGTTAAACAGTAAGTCATGTGAGAAATAGAATACATATACATCTTAGCTGCCTCTAAATGACATATAATCTCTAATAAACTTAAAATGATAGAGATTAAACTTAACCTGCTTACAAACCTTTTTAACTTTAGCTTTAAATGTAAATTTAGAATCAATCAGTATTACCAGATATTTATATTGAGGCACTACCTGCAGCCTCACCCCTGACACGTAAACATCCGGCTCTTTAATAATACTGTTAGACTTAGAGAAAAACATACATACTGTCTTGGACACATTTAGTTGTAAGCAATTCTCTTTTAGCCATGCTGACACATTAACCATAGAATTCGTGAGTTCATTTGCAACTTGTGCTAGACTATTACCATGTATATAAATTACTGTGTCCACATACATTTGTATATTAATGCCTGGACATGCAAAATGAAAATAATTTATATATATAGCAAAAAGCAATGGACCCAAGATAGATCCTTGCGGAACACCAGTTGATGTACAGTACCTAAATCATTGGATTGGTGATTTTGTACTCTAACACATTGAAATATATCTGATAGATATGACTCTATCCAGTTAAGTGTATGTAATGAGAAATTAAAACAAGATAACTTAGACATAAGGATTCTATGATTAACGGTGTCAAAGGCTTTCTTTAAATCAAGGAACACAGCTCCAACTACACCACCTTTATCTAAGAAAGTTTTAATATTTTCTATAAAAAAAAACAATTTGCGGTTTCCGTTGAGTATTTTGCTCTAAAACCAAACTGCATTGGATGCAATGAAAATTAACTTTACTCAAGTACCTGCTTATCTGTTTTGCAACTAATTTCTCCATAACCTTAGAAACAGTGGGTAAAATACTAATTGGCCTATAATTATCAATAGAAATGGGATCTCCACTTTTGAATATTGGAACAACAATCGCATTACCCTCTTACACCCTCTGTTTAAAAAAATCCAAATATTAAATTTTTTTACATATAGTTCTATATTCATTCTTGTTTTATTGTCAGACCTAATGCTGCTGTCATACTGATTTCTCTTCCTGTTTTAAGGACAGACATATACCAATGCTCTCATAATTTACCCGCACACACTCACATATACAGAACACAGACAGACAGAGTGTGAAGTTAATAATGAAATTTGTCTGGCCTAACTGAACACCAGACCAGACTTGACAATGGTACCTCTCATCTATCAAAACACTGAGGCCATCTTTGAACAGAGCTTTGCTGAAGGACACACAGTCATGCAGGAGAACATCCTCGTGAGATAAAAAAAAACAATGTCAGGAGAGTCGTGGTGTCTGATGGAGCGCAGAGCTTGCTGAGAATGTGTATCACATTAGCTCCTGAATTTGCTTTGGCTGTGAGAATTACACAGCTGTCTATATGACAGACGAGAGTGATGTCTACACTGGGAATTTCTATGTTTGAGTGGTTTTCCCAGATAAATCACATTTGGCGTTTGGCATCAGATCAAGTCTCTAAACTAAGCCAGATGGGTCTTATTTAAGTCTTTTTGATATTGCAGGTTCATTATTTGTTTAGTCAAAAAATCATCCTTTTGGCCTCCCTCTGTTGTGATTTTTTCTCATCTATGGATAAAGTTTAAACTTCCTTCCATTCTAAAACCACCCTGTCTGCTATCGCATGTTCCATTATTCATGATTTCATAATCTCTGTTTATACCTTGAAACTCTCGTGAAACTTTTTACCCAATTTTCTCTCATATACTCTTTGTTCACCCCTGTGGTTTGGGCTCTTTTGAAGTTTAATGTGATTTCTCCTCCTCCTCTGTTTAGGCAGTAATGAGCTCTGGGAGAAAAAGAAAGTATTAGCCTAAGGATAAACATTTCACTAAAGAGAGGTTATTCACAAATAATGTATATATCTAGGATTAGTGGTTTTATAGTGCACCCATCCATTACTAAAGCCAATTTCAGATCCTTAAAAGATGAACATTTTAACTCTCTGGATTTATTGTGAATAATTCATTGAATTTAATAATTATTAGAACATGTTATTTTAAACAACTTTGCCAAAGGACCAGAGGTGAAAATCTGAGGTAAAAAAAGTCTACACAGTAAAAACAAATAATAATAATAATAATAATAATAATAATAATAATAATAAATTAAATTAATTAATTAATTAATTAAAAATTAAAAATTAAAAAATAAATAAAGATTATTGGAGTATTGAATTACAAGAAAATACTAATTCAGGCTTTCTACAACCAAATTTCACATTTAAATCAATGTGTTACATGCTATTTCTTTAAAAAATAAATTGTGTTTAATTGTTTAATAATCTATACCAAAGCCTGAAATTTGTTCATTTTACAGCTATTTTGTAGTGTTTATGTCTAAATGTTGTGTTTAATTTGATTCAGGGAAATCTATATGACTTGAGCATTTGAAAAAAAGCTTTGCATGTGAGTTTGCAGTGTTGTGTGACACAGGATGTGTATTAAACTGGTTTTTAACAGATGACATAAGAAGTTACATTCAAGTCAGAAACACGCACGCACTCTTTACACAGGTGTCTGTGATCTTTCATTCATGAATTCATATTTGGCTCCAGCTACAGATGCTGTTTACTGTCTACGCTTGTATGGCAAGTCTAAGGGGTCAAACCTGCTTTATGACGTTTCTCAGGGTCCCATCCACTACTAAAGCCAATTTCAGATCCTTAAAAGATGAACATTTTAACTCTCTGGATTTATTGTGAATAATTCATTGAATTGAATAATTATTAGAGCATGTTATTTTAAACAACTTTGCCAAAGGACCAGAGGTGAAAATCTGAGGTAAAAAAAAGTCTACACAGTAAAAACAAATAATAATAATAATAATAATAATAAATTAAATTAATTAATTAATTAATTAAAAATTAAAAAATAAATAAAGATTATTGGAGTATTGAATTACAAGAAAATACAAATTCAGGCTTTCTACAACCAAATTTCACATTTAAATCAATGTGTTACATGCTATTTCTTTAAAAAATAAATTGTGTTTAATTGTTTAATAATCTATACCAAAGCCTGAAATTTGTTCATTTTACAGCTATTTTGTAGTGTTTATGTCTAAATGTTGTGTTTAATTTGATTCAGGGAAATCTATATGACTTGAGCATTTGAAAAAAAGCTTTGCATGTGAGTTTGCAGTGTTGTGTGACACAGGATGTGTATTAAACTGGTTTTTAACAGATGACATAAGAAGTTACATTCAAGTCAGAAACACGCACGCACTCTTTACACAGGTGTCTGTGATCTTTCATTCATGAATTCATATTTGGCTCCAGCTACAGATGCTGTTTACTGTCTACGCTTGTATGGCAAGTCTAAGGGGTCAAACCTGCTTTATGACGTTTCTCAGGGTGAGACTGCTTTTCCTTTCTGCGAGATTGTATTTTGAGCGCCCACTGCAGCTATTCAGACAAATCTTGCAATTGAAGAAATGGTGATTTGGATGAGTGATATCCATAATAATGGAGGAGACAAGCAATACACACAGCTGCTGTTGATGATTCTGTTACAAAATGTCAAAACCAAAGTAAAGCATGCTGTTGAATGTGTATATTCTTTACAACTCCCGGTGACCACACCCAGAGAGGACCAAACCTGTCCGTGTGGGAATTCACATCAGACAAAGACTAAAGTGGCCCCTCCATTCAAGTGCTGACAAAAGCTAACTAAACTTGTTTGCATTGACTTTCATTCAAGTTCAGTGTATTTTCCGAGCAACATTTGAGGGTCTCATTGTATGTGCCTATATGTTTGTAAGTTTGGACAAAAGAAAAGATAATATATAGTACCAGCAAGCCAAACAGTAACCATATTGCACAGCACAATCACCATTCATTCATCCTTTATTCAGTTTCATTTGTGTTGCATGCAAGAGGGAAAAAAACTGTGGTTCTGGGTGACATAAACTGCGTTAAATCGTTAATTTAAGCAATAAGAAATTACATAATTAATTGGAAAATATGTAGATGTAAATTTGGTAACATTTAGTAACATTTTGTAACATTTTTCAAGAATCCATTCTTAAATATAAATAGACTAAAGATGCAAATCCTCCCAAAAAAGCAAAAGCAAATTTACAATTCTATCATTTAACTTATGTTTTGAACAAAATATCTCATAATTGTTCCAACATTTTTTTTATAATACTAGGATTTATTCCTAAATAACACATATCTGCAATTCCACAACAGGATATTGTGGAGGCTAAAGTTATGCATCATCTTCCAATAAAGTTAAAGGAAGCACTGATAAGTTAAGATGGAGATTTTTCTAAGAAGGAGATTGATGCCTCGTAATATTGAAATATTGCTCCAAGCAGTATCATTTTAGATACTGAAGCAAGATATTTTAGATACATTTTCCAGTGTTGCAGATTATTTTACAAATTAAAAGAACAGTGTAACCTACATTTAATTTTTTAAGAGAAATTAAATAAGCATATCTTTAATCAAATAAAATGCTTGTGTTTTCATGGCAGTATTGCAGTATTTCTAAAGTTTCTAAAATTGTTTGCATCTTTCTGTTAAACTGCATGTGTATGTCTTCATTTGTAAAATCTATATTATTACAAACTTATTTGTAATTGATTTGGGATTTGTAACTTTTTTAATTATTTAACATAAGTGGCAACAATGCTGATTATGATGGTGGCACAACAGTTTTTCTAGTTTGTTTTCATAGTTTTCTAGTTTGTATTTGCACTATTATACACAATACAAAAACCACATCAGCTTCCAAGAAGATGTTTTTGGGCTGTGTGTGTGCATACGTGTCTCTGTGTTTGTGATAAGACCAGGAGGGGGGAGTCTCGGACTGCTCTGAGAACAGGCAGGTATTCCTCTCACATTGTGCTTCTTAATGGATTAAACATGCTGTTTCCCCAGGATGCTACAACTGGGTCAGGATTTGACCAGTTAAACTTAATGTGCAAGAAATGCACACTGCAGTCGCAACGCATTCATAATTCCATCATGCACCCACAATGAGAAGTAAACAAATCTGCAAAAAGTATTAATAATTATTATGAAACAATATTACGAAAGATTGCACATAAGTGTCTGTCTGTCTTTCACTGGAGGGCGATGTGGCTGTATCTGATGGTGATTTTGGCGGGAGGATGTGGTGTTTTTATATGAGTGTGTCTGTATGAGTGGCCAGCTGGACTGGCAGTGAGAGCAGAATCATTTAGCTCTCTAACGGGCAGCCAGGGATGGTCGGCCCGCACAATGCCATCCTCTCACGAGCACCTAAACGGCCTCTTTGTAGCTCCAGGAGGAAGGATGAGTCGTCTCTGCATCCAGATCCGGCCTTAAACACTCCAACACACACTCACATACAGGTGTTCAAACAGACTAAATTTGTGCTATTGCATTCCACTCGTCTCCTCTTGTTTGCTAACAAAAATTGGGTCAACACCTTTAATAAACTTTTTAACAAAATAAACATTTCAAAGGTAAGTTTTAACAAAGATGCATCAGAAGAACCATTCTGGGTTCCCCAAAAACAGTGTTAAAATAACCTCTTTTTTTTTCTTTGTGTGAATAAAGATTTTATCATTCTTAAGAGCCTTTCCACTATAAAGAACCATTTGTTTTAAAAATTAAAGATTTGATGGATGTTAAAGGTTCTTCATGGAACTATAATAGATGTCAGTAAAGAACCTTAATTTTTAACAGTGTAGATGAACAGTATGGGAGTATATTTTATTATATTGCATTATTTTCATACCAAGAATCACCAAGACTTAATTTTTCACATCTAATTTTACGATAATTATTTAACACTGATTATGCACCATTTAACTAAATATTCGACCAGTTTATCTGGCCAAAATCTCAAAAAGAGCAAATAATAGAATTATACAAATCATCAAAGTCTAATGCAAATTAAAATGAAGTCAAAGATTTTAATATCATGTATGTATCATGTATGTAGATATTAATAAAGTACAATAGCAGATAATATAATAATAAAAAAATTACAGCCCTAATTTACACATTTGATATTTTGACAAATTTGTACCTAGAAGTGAGCTAAATCTGAACATTTGTAAATCTGCTTGTCCTAATTTAGAAAAAAATAGATAAATATTATATTTAATATTATATATGTCAGGGGTTTTCAGTCTTTAAATACCACGGACCCCCAAATATGATCATGGTGTAAGGGACCCCATACTAAAATTTAAAAGCAGATATATATATAGTAAGTTTATACTGTGAAAAATATTACAATTATTTGGAAAATATTTTGTTTCTAGTATGGTGCATTATTATTATTATTATTATTTACTTACTCTGGTACTGTACTCTTAGATTAATTATTTCTTTATTTAAATTTCTTTATTTATTTTTGTGTATTTTATTTAAATGATCAATTTATTTGGAATGTTAGGTAGTTTAATCTTTTTATTATCTATTTATTTTTCATTATTTAAAAAAAGAATTCTCCAAACTTTTCCTGGACCCCCTAGCACTCACTTGCAGCCCCATGGGGGTCCATGGACTCCAGTTTGAAAACCCCTGGCCTATGGAATGTCCCCATTTAAAAAAGCGTGTGTGTTTGCATCTTCTTGTTCTGTTTAAATTCAGTCAAAACCACCAACACACAAAACTGCGTCCAAACTGACTGGAGCTCTTTTGCAGTCTTTTACCCTCCACTTCTCACCTCTCTTTCTTCATCTGTCACCAAGCAGACATCTCTTTCCCTTCACACACACACAAATAGACACACACTTCTGCCTCATCTGGCCATTGCTGTCAATTCCCTGCCTGTAACAACAAACCGCCATTCCCTACTTCCTCCCGACAGGTGCTCCCAATGAAAAGACCTCCAGTGTGAGAGATACATGGCACCCCATCAAAGCTATAGAGTGACGGGAAGTGAGCAGAAACAGAGCGAGAGAGAGAGAGAGAGAGAGAGAAAGAGAAAGATAGGGGGAGAGAGAGATGACCCTCTTTGAATGTCTTGAGAAGCAAAGCAGCATACCAACACAGTCACGCTTAAGATAACAGAGACATCACTGATCACCCTGAGCATCGTTTCAGGGTCGATACGCAACCGAACAAACACAATGAAGCAGTCATGAACTCAGGCTCACCTGCACCTCCAGCAGAAAGACCCAGAAAATCAGCCAGGAGCCAAAGAATAAGCTAAATGCCCATCATTATTTCACTGTAGAAATGTCACATATAGCATGACAGCAGCACAAGGCTCTCGGAAACAAATACGTATCATTAATATCCATGAAACATAGGAATAGAGGTTGCAACTAGCTATTAAGGTAGCTCTTGAGGTATATTTTCCAGCTTTCCTAATCAGCTGTAGTTCAAATACACAAGGTACTGAAGCCTTTTGGAGGTCTTGCTCTTCATGAACCTGGTCAACACTGCCATCTGCTGATGAAAGCAATGCGTTACAAGTTGTAGCCTATTTTATAATCGGTCAAGAAGACTTGCATCTTGAACAGCATTCTTTTTTATATGCATTTAATGAACGTTGAGATCGAAGCAGTGTTCATTTAGTATCATTTTGTTATTATCTTGAATAAGACTATATTTTTATAATTTCTGTTTTCGTTTTATGTTGTTTTTGTCTATGCAATGTCTGTATAGTTTTAATCACGTACACACATACATCCACACACACACGCGCACGCACACATATGTGTACAAAATATTTTGTCTTCCTGGATAATTTTCCAGTAATCACTGATATCTTCAATCTTTATTTTCTTTTTCATAGTCTCAGTAAGTGTAATCGCAGCATTGTCTCCCTGCATTTAACAAAAAATATATATAGTATATATATATATATATATATATATATATATATATATATATATATATATATATATATATATATATATATATATGTAGTACGTACGTACGATGGAGAAAGAAGCGTTTATAACTTTAGATGTTCAGTTGTCTTCCTCAAGGGGGCGCACGGATCTCACAAATTCAAATCCTATGGCCATTTAGTATTTTTTCTTGTTCAATGCGCATTGTGCACTAGTAGCATGACTTGATCAAAATAAGGGTTTACTGACCAGCAAAAACACGCCTGTGTGGCATGGAGCTCTGGTTGCCCTATCAAGAGTGAATCTAATGCGAGACAAGATTCAAAAGGGCACCTGGTATATTTTTCTTGGTAATGTTTGAAACAGTTAGCCTACTGGAAGAAAAATAAAATAAAATTCTACTCAGCTAACCCTCTTAAAACGGTTCTTACACAAGAAACAGTCAGCACTTTTTCACTTACACATTTTTATTTGGCAAATGCACATTTTCTACTTGACAAATACTTTTGACAAAAAAGTACCATAATATAAAACATCATCTCCCAACTCTAGCATCTTATAAAATCAAGAAATATGCACATTAGGTTTCATTTAACCTTCATTAAGTGGGGATATTAATAGGTTTACAAAGAATAGCAGCCCAGATGCTCACAGGGTAAAAATGTATCTGTATATAAAATATGAAAACAATGCACTGATTTCTTTTCTTTATAAACGCAATCCATAACTGTCACAACATCAGAGGTACTTTCTTATGAAATGGCACAGAAACAAAAGGTGTCTGCCAGTAAAACACTACCAGCAAAATGTATCTAGTTATAAAAATTGTGAATAGTACCTTGTTGTCACAAGCGCAAAAATTGACTTTTCAAAGATGTACTATCAAACAAGTCAATGAGCAACTGTTGTAATATCAGAAGATATATGATGTATACAAACAAGGTGGCCTGAAAAATTTAAATATCTTCTAAATAGTCTAAAAATGACTGCTCATCTTTTATTTTATTATAACTTTAAAGTAGGTGTGCAAAATACCTATTAGATATCTTTCTCTTAATACAAGACTATATATGTAAACAAATTATACCAGTATAATTCAAAAGGCTCTTCACAGCAAAAGGCTTTTTAAAATATCTGTTTTAAAAGTCCACATTTTGTGTTCACACAACCAAAACATGCTGAACAAACAGAGAAAAAGAAAACATACACTATTTATAATATACATTTTAGCTGTTTGTAACCTCAGTCAAAGCAAGACAAACCTTCCAGAAAAGCATTATTTCTGGTCTTAAAGGGGTCATATGATGTGATTTCAAGTTTTCCTTTCTCTTTGGAGTGTCACAAGCTCTTTGGCAAAAACAGCAGCAATGTCAATATGTTTTCATATGGCCTGAGCACATAAATTATTGAAATGAAGCCACCCGCACGCAACATACAAATTGACTGAATCACAAAATATAATTTACAAAAATTCCAGCAATTTTTAAGTGAGTTTATGAAAACGAGTCTACAAAATGTTATACCAAATGTTATTTTCAATTACACTTTCACGCACGCAAGTATGACATTTTGTCAAAAGGTAAAATTCTAATTGCACAATGTCGAAAAAATATTTAGACTTTATGCAGTTAAACTGAACAAAAAAGAAAATGAACTGATTACCATAACGCTGGAAAACTTTCTATGCATTTGGGTGTAATAATTTGGCCTAACAGTAAAAGGAAATACTGAACTGAAACAAACAAACAGCTCTGGCAAAGACAAACAGCTGGTGTCCCTATACAATCAACTACCGAATCAGAATGTAAAAAAAAAAGGCCTAAATCTTTATTATTTTGCTTTTGAATCCTGCAGCTATATAAATTTTCTAAGCTGGCAGCATCCAAACCGCTGAAAACAAAGTGAAAAATTGAGCAAGACAAGGAAGGGAGGGAATCAAAACAGTATATTTAATTTTTGAATGTTATGCTTAAATGTTATTTTAACCTTAAATTGAATAAATTCAGTGATGCCAATCATCATATCATATTCTTATTTTTAATGGAATAGTGCACTATTTATTATTAAAAAAAATTATTTCTAAAATTCATGTGCCCTCAAGTGCCATTAAAATATACTGGCAAAATATATATGCCGGCAAAATTTCAGATTTCCCATCTATATAAATGTTTGTATGGACACTAAAAAAATCTAACGAGAAAAACATAAGGCATCACAATACTGTGATACTACCATATTGCAGAATCCCTGATTCCCATCATCTAGTGTCTATTAATGACAACAGTCCATATTTTGTTTGGTATGAGAACAAGGTAACAACTAAGTGCATCAACTAGGCGAAATGTGCTGAAGAGGACAGGTTGGACGCGTCTCCCCTGTGATCCAGTTGGTTTTGCATCTGTGTGATTTTGTCCAGAACCTCCAACTCCCGATGCTGCCGTTCCGTTTTGTGGCTGACCAGCGAACGGTAGAAATGCACAGCGAAAACAATGAACACCAAGCCAAAGGGCACCATAATGGAGGTAGAGGTGATCGCTGCAGCTTCCCCCGGGCTTATCCCTGGAGATTCAGTTACATTCCCTGTCGGAGAAGAATCTTTATTTTTATTCTTCAGAGGGAGAAACTTCACCCAGCAGAGAAGAACCACCTCTGCAAGAAAGAGGAGGGTGCCTATGACGGTGGAGAAGGCCCAAGCCAGCTCGATGTGGCGGTGCATGCGCTCGTGTGGCGATTCCTTTATGGAGTTGAGGTTGTGGACGTTGCTCACGGCCTCCAGGTTGGGCAGGATACATGTGCTGATCATCAAGGCAAAGAGATGGACGGCCACCAGCACTGTTGTGCAGGCACTGAAAGCAATCAATAAGCCTCGAGGGTATTCGTGATCATCCTCCAGCTGGACCTCCACCATCGCCACCTGAGAACACATTCATTGGTAACATAAGACTGAAAACAGAAAATCACAGGTAATACAGGCAAAAACCTCATTATTTTTGTTACAGTAGATTGACGATTAAAACTTACAAAAAATACATTAAACATACAATGAAATAGACATTCAAATAACTAAACTGAGAAAAACATGCACAGCTGTGCTCCTCCGATGAAGTTACTTTACTGAAAAATACTCCTATAACTTTTAATTCGTTTTTTTAAACCAATCATTGGCTATTGATAGTTTAATTTTGGCATACAACTAGAAATAAGTAGATTATTAAATTAAACTACATGGTAGTGCTATTTTAGCATCATTGAGATACTATTCGTTTTTAGTGATATTTTAAATAATTGTACAATTTTTCATTATAATTTGTGTTAAAAGTTTTAGTAATTTTGTGTTTTTGTTATTTTTTTACCTTTTTGTTTTAAGCATGTCCATGCAGTTTAAAAAAAAAATTTATTTTTGTTTTAGTTTAGTTACTTTAGTGCATCCACAGTAAAACTAGCAAACTAAAGTAAAAAAATATATATATATGGTTTTTTATGGTTTTAGTTTAGTTTATATTATAACCTTTCTACAAGGACATATATTGTTTGATTAAAACAATTAATGCTTGCTTCCAATCAATGTGTCTGTCTGAAATTGAATATGTATTTAGGTGTGGCAGAGCAAATGGATTAAATAAACTTCCATTTGATCAATTTAAATTCATTGTATGCAATTAAAATCGTGACAAAATGTTCAAGAATAGTTTAGCATTAGCTCATTGTAACTAAACTGAGCAAGCCGTAAAAAAAAAAAAAAAAGATTCCTTATTCCCTGCAAACAAGTCTCAATATCTTAATCTATTTGTAATTACGTAATTAAATATGTAATTTTACTGGACTTGTTTTATTAATGTTCAAATGTATTTATTGAAAAACAAGACACAGATTTTGATTAAGAAAATAACTCTTTGCAGTGTGGCCGACACATTTTAATTTGGTAGACAAACTGTTTTTCTCAAGCTTTTGAAAACGCCACAGATCATATGTTCTCTGATTAATGAGGCCTGAAGGGAGCCCTACATGTGTTACATAGTGCCACAGATATGAAAATGAGTTTGGAAGTCAATAGTAGGTTACAAAAGAAGTGCACTACTTTTGTAACAGTCAGTGCAACTAAATACAAACACTACCCCTGAAATGTGTAATTATGTCGCATGTTCACACTGATCCCTAAGAGAGAGGAGTTTATGAAATGCAGTTTCCTCATGCCACTCATATTCAGCTCACTTCCTGTGCTGCACTTATTGCTCATAGACTAACCTCAAGCACAATAACCACCCTCTGAAAGAACATTACACCTTTTTCCAGTCCCTTACTCTTATTTCCGGAAACTTATAACACATTTCTGGTTCTTAGGTTAGTCGTGGGTCTATTCAACAGCGAAACTGTAGTTACAAAAACTAAATAAATAGGCTTATCAACTTTTAAAGGAGAGGAAACAATGCTTCCCGTATCTGTTGTTGTTGAAATCAAAGGCTGTGCGTTCTAACTTTCCACATTTAGCAGTTTATTTTACACCCATCACTGAAAGTAATTTTATGTAAAAGATAACAGGTATATGTGATTCTATTTCACGTTTATAATGTAATGGACTTATAGCCTATCATTTCTTAACATGGCACAGTCAAAGGAAGTGCATTTCCTCTGAGCAAGTAAACGGAAACATGTCACAGTGATGATACTGAGGCCCTTACTAATTTAATCATGACTGCAGCTGCTGCCAAAATAATGGTTAACACAGTTAATGCTACTATACAATTATAATTAATAATAATAAAAGACCTTCTCTCAACACAGTAAGATACTTTAAAAAAATTATATTAATGGGGGTCAATACAAGCTCACTGTAAAAACAATTACTGCAGTAATAATATTTAATTTATTTAGTATTTAAACAATTTAATTGAGCACGGTTTAGGTGTTAATTGGTTTTTTTAAGTGAACGAATCGCTCTACTTTACTCCCACGCAAGTGTTTCCGTTCACTGAAGGCATTTAGGCAGAGTGCATTACTTCCATCAATGACAGACCACAGCATAAACCAATAGCATTCGAGTCTGTGTTGTGAAGGACCATTTCATTGGTTGCGCCTGCTGAACGAACACGCCCCCTTCACTGAACGAGTCGCTGTTTTGCGGGAGAAGATTCGTTTTCGCGCTGAAAGAGGTGACTCTTTCGTAAAACTAACTGAATGAACTCCGGAAAATAATTATTAAATGAGAATCTACAGACAGACTAAAGGACAGGGGGAGTCGGAATTTGTAACTAATCTACTGAGTGAATTATTCAATGATTCATAAGACACAAAAATACACTCTTGTCGCCCCCTACTGGCGTGTACATGCAGAATCAAAATACCCACCACTAACACTTCTGAGAGTTACATCGAAGAAGGACTTAAGTACAATGCTAGTGTAAGAGGCTAAATCCATGGCAGGTGTCGTTTGCACATCAAAGTGACTGACATGTCATGTTACAAGGCTCTAACGTTAACTCCGAAAGCTTGCCAGGCTTCGAGCAATGTAAGTTTCTCTTTTGCATACAGAGTGTTAAGTACGTTAATTACTTCATTAACTCACCATAGCAAAGCCGGAGAGCAGAGCAGAGGTTCTGCTGGTCGCTTTGAGTTTAGCTCGACTCAAGTAAAGTTTTCTCCAGGACAAAGCTTGAAGCGAGTGCTCGTTTGAACTCATTGCGCTTGTTTCCGTATACGTTCAGAAGTTTTGAAACTTTATGCTTTAATCCCGAGATCGCCTTTGTATCTTCTTGATTACCCTTCGTATGTTTGCCGAAGCCCTTCAACCCGCTGTGACATGCTCGGATTGTAAAGTGACTAACCCCAGTAACTCGCTCTGTGCTCAGTAACAGTGTGTTCATCAGAAACTACAAGTCGAGTTACCCACAATGCACCGCTGACGGTCACTGCGCGGATGACGCATTGTGGGATTTGTGGTCCACAACATTTTTTTTCTGTCTCTACGCGGGCTCTGTTTGAAACGTCATGTCCTGGAATTGTTTTTATGTTGCTGCAGTTAATATATTTTGTATGCCCTACTCTCATTCTCATTTGCAAGCTTAATTCTCGACCCAACATAATTTATTTGCTTAGTGAAACCTACCAAAGGTCTAAATTCATCTTAAACCCCCCCCCTTCTTGTTGTCTTCTTTTTTTCTTTAACAGTTGCAGAATCTGAACTGGCATTGGGAATCTGTATGATGAATGAATAAGGTAATCTCTCTACCTCAAATTTGGTGGGTTTTTGTTTTGTTTATAGCTGGTTTACAACTGATGAGGAGGTTCACAGCCAAATATAGATGGGTGCTGAGATGAGGTTTTATATGTAATTATATCTGTTTTTTTTATTTACTGTAGGTTTTACATCATAACCAATACTGTGGTATTTGTTATAAGCCCATAATAACCACAGGTCAAACCATGAATGGACCCCAATTACAATGGTTAAATCAATGTAACCGTAGTTTCTACAAACTAGGTCATTTGTTAATAAAAATAGCTGCATATACAAATGCAGATTTTATAATTACATTGCCATAATTGTAGGCCTAATAAAATGGTTGCATTAATTGTTTGCATGAATTAGCATTATCACTAGAATTCCATAGTTACTGTAGTTAGTGTTACTATATAAAGCTATGGCAAGTTTTTATTAGCCATTATGAAATTTCGCAATTATTTTTGCAATTTCCTGAGAAGACAGTCATGGAAGTGCAGGGTAGATAAGCAAGGAACTTGGTTAGTTAGCACAGTGAATAAATAAGGTTATTTTCTTAGGGACTTACCTATAAAGTATTGACTTTTGAAAAAGTGGGATTTTTTTCCACCAAATCAGGGTTAAGCTCAAACCACGCCCTGCAGGGAACTGTAAAGGTTTCATTGGTCAGGGCAATCATAGAACCTATTTATAACGCTTAAACAAAGACTGAGTTGAGCAATTAAATCAGTGGTTTGGGGGGGGGGTGATTTATGTGGCTTCAAAGAAATTATAAAATATAAATTAATAATAATATTAATAATGGTACAGCAAAAATTTAGCATACAAAAATACCTAAGCATCGTTTTGGCCACTAAATATTGTAATTAAAATTACAAAATTCAAAGCTGGCATGAAATTAGAATTAACCCTTTATTTTCAAATTATTCATCTATTCAAGATGAAAAAAAAATATTGTTGTGTAATTGGACTTTTGGCCAGGGTAATTATAGCTAAATAAACCATTAAAAAAAAACATTTTTGTTACTTGAAATAAAATAAACGTTAACTGAAACCAAATAAAATATGAATTAAAATATTTTCAGCTAGTTGCAAAGTCCGCATTTCTCATTTTTGTTTAGCCTAACTTGAGGTACTACAATAACAAAAAGTAAAACTGAAATAAAAAGTAATACAAAGTATATACACAGGGAAAAAACAATAAAAATGACAAATACACTAAAATTACTAAAGCTTTAACTAAAAATGTATAAAAAACTGCAGTAGTATCACAGTGATACTAAAATGGCATTACTTTGTAGTCAAAACCTTACAGTTTTAAATTAACATTGTATTAACATGATTGCATATCTGTGTGGCATCTTCTTCTTTTTCTAAATAGATGCAAATGGTTCTGGAGATTTCAGCCTTTTGATTTTAATCTTAACATTGTTAAAACTTAACTGATTTATTTTAGTTCAGACAACTTTCCAAATGTGGATGCCCAAATCTGCCATTCACCAGAATGGGTTATGTAACAAAGCCCACTTCCTTAAATCTGACTCATGTGAGAGTTCCTAAAAAACATAAAGGCACCTAAATGCGACATATCTGGTCATTCAAATGAGCACCCCAGCTTGATACACTATACTGTACTGTATGAGCCTTTCATGCACTGATGCTTGCAGAAAACAGCACAGCAACACATTAGACAAAAACTATCAAACCCAGATCAACTGCTAACTTCCTGTACTTGTAAGAAGAAGGCAACATCAGACCCTCTGAATCACTCACAGAGCTAGACCTTGCTCTCGCATGGTAATGTCAGTAGTTCTTTGTGTGCAGCAGTGCTGCCCTTCCCCCCCTCCATCTCCCACCCAGACCAACAGTACAATGTGTGCTCTTTGTAGGCAAGCCTGTAACTGGACGCCAGGTGGTTTGTGATTGGCTGAGCCGAGGCCCCCTCTCCCCCGTCTTCATTTTCTGGTGCATATGCATGAGATAGCAGGCTGGTGTGTTCCTGTGCAGCTGCCTGTTCCAGACAGAAAAAGAGAGGGAGAGAAACAGGAGCGAGACATTGGGGAAGGTTAGAGGAAGAGGAATAGAGAAAGGAAATCGGGTGAGGAGACGGCGGGCGACTGTGATTAGGGGGGTTGTAATCATGTCTATGTTCTGTTTGTCTGGCTGGCTATGAGATCAGGTAGCCATGGCCATGTCACTGAGTGCCGACGATGAGGATTACGACTCGGATACAGCCGAACAGGTCAGTACACACTCTCTCTCTCCTCATACACACCACACAAACAATTAGCCATCTTCTCTGGTTCCCTTCCTCGTAGCACCATGGCTCTCAAACAAGGCATGTGTTTTCTCCACCACCTCCTGCTTTCTTCACCCTCCTCACATCTCTCTTTCTGAAACAGTTTCTGGGTTTTGTTTTATTGCAATAGTATACGAACGAGAGGTTTCTATGCGACAGGAAGGGGAAAAAACTCATACAACAGAGAAGAGTGGCTCTGTCTTATTGTTTGTCTCCATTGAGTTTCAGCTATCAGTTGTGATTGGTTTGAGTCATGTGTGCCTCTTTCAGGAAGGCTTGTTCAAGGGAAAAAAGCATGTTCCCGTTGCTTTACCATTGTGTTTTGGTGTGGTTTATATTGGGTTGACTCCTTTGTATTGTTGGGAGAACTTAAATGTAGTAGTTAGTAAGTAGTAAAATGTAGTAGTTAGACTTTTTTGGGTGTGATGTACTCCGACTTTCACACATGTGGAGGGGAATAAATACTGTATTAAAGGAGGACTTAAGTTCCTCAAAGCAACAGCATGACTGGACATGTGTTGCCCTTAAGTTCCCTTCCCAAGATGCACTACTGTTTTCTAGGAAATAGAACAACATGCTCGGTTTGTTGTTTTTAAGTGAGGACAAAATCTAGACTGCACTGTAAAAATGATTTAACTAAATTACTTTTCCAGTTTTTCTCCTTCAAAAATTCAAGTTTAATTGAATGTGTTGCTTGACATTTATGTGTAAATGATTGTGAAATTTACAAGCAATTTGTGACTGAAAATTGTTTGTACACCAACTGTTTTTTTTGTTTTTTTTGCATCCATTTGAACTGAAAGGTTAAAAAATAACTAAGAACAGTTGTAGGTTAGGTATTTTCTAAGAGAGCATAACATACAGACTTTTGCAACAGGCACCTGTGCATTTGCTAACAAATTCTTGAATTTACTAAGAAACATATTAGTTGCGGCACAGTACATGTTGGTGTGAGGTTGCATGTGAATGTCACTGAACCAAGTAAGCCACATGTGCTCACTGCTCACCAACAACACAAATAATGCGTGCATTTCAAATCTCGTAATCCCTATTGTGATGTATAACAGGGTCCCATATCTTTAAAAAACTGTTTCTATGTTGAAGACTGGGGGGAGGGGTGAAGAAAATTGTGGGGGGAACAAAAGGAGGGCCCGGCTGCTCTCAGGCCCCCTGTTTGAGTTAATCTTGGGTAGTCTATAAGTCATAAGGTATATTTGGTAAGACTCTTTAGACATATGTTTGGTCTAAATATATGGTCACATTAGCAGAATTTCGGCAAAATTGTGCGTGACTAGCTTGAACTCGTTGCAAAAACCACATAGGGAAGATATTCCCCTCACACAAAATTCTTTATTGAATTCAGATGAATTCCTATTGAAATGAATTAATTTCTGCAAAATTTTGCTAGCAAAAAAGTTCCAGTGTCAGTTGTGAATAGTGTAGCAATATATATGAAGCACCGTTCACAAAGAAGTCTCTTTCAAACCAAGCGGCTTTCTGTTGGTCAGTGTGGTAAATTCACGTTATCAACTTGAACCCGTTGCAAAATCTTTGTGTGGAAATCTTTCGCCTTCCTGATCGCAAAATGACCAAATTGATATTTGTAATATATGTATATATAATACATTTTGTCATTGACTTGTTCCTCACTCTTGTGCAGAGGCGGTAGCTTTAATTCTTCTAGATTGCAATGAAGCCTTATGACTCATTGGGTCTTTTTACTTGTGTCATGGCGTGGGCACAATAAAGTGCCAGAGATTAGACATAAACTCTCACCCATGACCATGAGCAAACATATTCACGCAGACTGTAATTATGCTTCTGTTGGAGTGTACACGAGATGACGGGGATGATCCTGTCTACAACATGAATGAGTGTTTTAGGAGAATGCTTAGTTTGTAAGTGATGCGTTCAAGTCAGAAATGTCAGAAATGATCTTATGTGTTGAGCATGAATGAATTGGCTTTAAATTTGGGGGCATGTCAATAAATAACTATAGTATTGAGCCTTATAGTATACAGTGCCGATCCTAGACTTCTGGGGGCCCTACGCAAACCCCACGGGGGTGGGTTGGGTATGAGTGGTTATGAACGAATGAATGAAACGCATTTGTCTGTGTTTCACTCCGTCTCGAATCATGCTCGTGGAAAGCGCTTGAAACAGTGTCTCTTCCGCGGCTCGGTACACTTTCAACTAGTTTTTTTAGTCTCATCATTTATCACATGATTTGACTGATTTTTACGTCGAAAGGGCGACGGCGCACCGCATTAAAAGAAATGATCATTCATGTTTTCATAACCGCTGGCCAAATTCAAAACAAAACTAAAATGAAATCATCTTTGAGAGAAGGGGGGCCCCCTAGCATATAGGGAGGATCAGCTCTGATAGTATAGTATATACCCATGTTGTATTATAAGATGGTAAGATCGTTGAAGAATAACAATAAAGCCAGGCAAGCTTAATTTCCCATCATTCTCTGTGGATGCACAAGAATGATAAAATACACATGTAAAGCATCATTTACACACCTAAAGTGCATCTTTTCTCTTCATTTTGCTGCATTTACGCTAAAAGCACTCCTCTTTGTCAGGAAGTGGACAGTCGAGAAAGGAACATGAAATTGCCCAACATGTAGATTTTATTGAGACTAAATCAAATGGACATCACAGCACAATTATTATTTCCAAACTCACAAGCAGGGCTTGAGCGCAACCACAAAAGAAGATGATGCATGTGGATTTTTTCAGAAAAGAGAATAATTATGTGTGACTTAGTCTGGAAAATGCGTGTCTCTAGGTGTAATTGCATGATGATAGGAATAAGGATCCTGGCTGATGTAACTTGATGTTTCTAGATGTAGGTTGTAGAGCACTGGGATGTAATGATTACTTCTTGACCCAATAGCTGATCATTGATTGGTTGAACATTACAGGTAACCTGCAGAAGACATTAAATGGAATGAGCCTCCTCAGAAAGTACAGTCTGTGCTGTTTGTTTATTTATTTATTTTGCTGGACTCACAGGTATCACATCCTTTATATCCACTGATGGTGCAGTGTATAATAGAAGAGTAACTGGAGAACTTCTGGTGTTGTGCTGTGTTCAAAAGGTCTGATCTAGGATCGGCTTCATCAGTCCAAACAGTCATTTGTTTGAGCTGGAGATTACATCTTAGGTCCTCACACATGTGTAGCCTTTGGACAGCTGATGAATACTGGCTGTGATGCAGCATTCATTTTGAAACAACTATCTCTCATATTGGGTTCCACACTTGGACAGTGGGTCACAGCTGTGGTGCATCACTCCAAAGCACAAAAACACTGTTGTGCGCTATAGTAAGCATTCTTACAGTCAGCAGCCTGCACCGCTCTGCAGCTCCCTGAATCTGTTATAATGAAACATAGCGCTTGGGAATGGTTGTGTTCCAATTGTTCTGTTGTAAGGAAATTATGTCCCACGGGATTTTGCAAGGGCAGGAATAGCTCTACAACAGCATTTGATCTCAATGTCTGAAACATCCCATTAAGAAGATGAAAATAATACCATTGATCTTGAGTATATTTCAGTATTACAGTGCTACTATTTAGTCTCTCAGAGGAACTGTCTGCAATGGGAATCTGACGTTAAACCCAATCGTCAACCACTTCCCCCTTCTGAGCCAGTTAAATGTTGAATAGAAGTATTCCTTCATTCCACCAGTCAGCAAGAACTGCTGTGTTGCTATGGTTACATTGCAGAAGGACAGACTTCCAGTACTGCACTGCAGTTTTGTGCATGCGTTGTAATGTATTCATTATCTGAGCTGGAAGGCAAGATAGGATTCTTCTGGAGAGGGTGATGATTATAAGGATTGCATTGATGCTAATATAAGACATGGTTACATCTTAGCTTTACTGTACGGTGTGAAAGAAAAATGCAAGTTGATGTAATAAAGAACTAATTGTTCACATGCACATGCATCTGTAGCACCTGGTACCAGTGAAAACGGCTTTTTCCCCTTCATAATACCAGTTACAAACAGTGCCATATTGCTAATTATGTCAATCGCATATTAAACATGACCAAGAAAATGTAAATGTTAACCTATGTTATGCTATATATTATAATGGGATAACTGGAATTACATTTTTTATTTTGATTTGACCTTGTTGCAAGTTTCATTTAAAGATATAGTAGGTATTGCACCAGAGTTTATGTAGTAATGCTAGATTTGAGCCCTGAACTTTACTTTCTACTTGCAACTAGCCTGTTTTGAACATTATTACATTTCCAAAGTATTGCTGTACATGATCCCATGTGTAACCAGAACTAATTTGCTGGAATCCACCATTTCTGCTGCTTATTACTACATTAGAGAGCAATCACAATGATCCCAATCACAGAGAGGCATAATTGAGGTTCCTAAATAGGTTATATTCCAACAGCTGAGCTAGCAAGAGAGGTGCATAGTCGAGTTAGAAGAGATGATAAACAATAGCAATCAAATGTTGTAAATCGCAAGGGTGAAAGAATAAAGGATATGAGCATAGATTATTTTGAAGCATAGTGCATAAATCAAGCAGGAGAGTCATACAGGGATTGTGGGTGGGTAAACAGACAATAAGAGGCACTGAGCTTTGAACCATGGAGAGCTGTATAATGTACAGAATAAAGTCATTAGAGAAGAGCACCTATGATTCTCGACACTTAATTTTTTACCAGTGAGCTAATCACATGTGAACCAGGTGCCTGTGCCATTTTTTTCTGTCAAACAAATGGTAAAAAAAACATGTGGGCTAAAAGTACACATTTTACATGCTAGTTTTAATGGAAACATTAAACTAACAGCAAGTTTAGCTTATTAACATCCACAAATACAGCTAAATTACATTTTACCGTCAAATCTCATACAGAAACCGTTTATAACAAAAATCTGAACTAATATACTGACAACATCAATAGCTTTTCACTTCTGTTCCCAGATGCCTAGTGAGGATGTTTTATTGGCAACAGTTTGTTGTACATGGCTGTAATCTATTATTATATTATTTTAATTTCCATTCTTCATTTTTTTCCCCATTAGCAACGGCTACCCAACAGATCCAAGCCCAAAATGGCTGCATCAACAGCAACAACTCCGGCAGCGACTACTTCTTCATCCACTGCAACAGCGGTCAAGCTGCCTTCCAATCGAACCTCCTCTGGAGCTCGACGTAGACGCACACGATGTCGAAAATGCGAGGCATGTGTGCGGACAGAATGTGGAGAGTGTCACTTCTGTAAGGACATGAAGAAGTTTGGAGGACCTGGTCGAATGAAACAGTCTTGCATTATGAGACAATGTATAGCGGTAAGAAACTAAATTCCAGCAGACACTGAGATGATTCATGAACCAAATGTCACACAGCCAATACATAAAATAACAGCATTTTTTACATGAGAGAGACCCATTTTAAGACCAAAAATTTGAGTTTGAAACGTAGAAGCAGTCTTTGAGGAATCCACTTTAGCCGTACTCTGGGCTGTTAACCTAAATTTCATTGAAAGTAAGGAATTGGAATTCCTCCAGAATTCTCCTTCACCACTTCATTGAGCCTGATCAAATGTATGAGGAACTGGCAGAATTCCATGTAGATGTAGCAATGTAAATGTATCAATACAGACATTTAATCATTTATCAAACTGAGATTCACAATGTTTGACTGTACAACTAAAGGTTGTAATGATGTCAGATGAATGTTCCATTTATTTTTAACAATAACCTTAAAGTGTTTTTTTTTAATCATATTTTATTGTGTATGTGTATTTTGTAACCACACATTTTCCAAATTGTTGATATTCTGGATATTAAATTGTTGGCATGTGGTTCCACAGCCCGTGTTACCACATACAGCAGTATGTGTAGTGTGCGGTGAAGCTGGTAAAGAAGACACACTTGATGATGAAGATGAAAAATTTAATGCCATGCTCATGGAGTGCTCCATCTGCAATGAAATTATCCATCCAAACTGCCTCAAGGTCAGACTGACTGAACTCTAACCTAACCACTAGCCTAAGAATATAGTTCTAAAGTAAATGCAAAGCAGTGTATACTGCGCTCTCTTTTGTTTTGTGTGGGCACAGAAGAAGGAAGTGATTGGGCTGAAGTGCATGTTTGTGGGCGGCTCTGACGTATTTTAACACCCTTAAGTTCCTTTAGTGGTGGTGTAGAGCATTCACATACTTAGCGAGAGTGTTTTCATAAACAATCTCTTTTCTGCTCTAAGTCCGGTCTCTTGCCTATACAGGTGAAGGATGCAGCTGGGGTAGTAAATGATGAGCTTCCTAACTGCTGGGAATGTCCAAAATGCAATTACGCTGGGAAGACTGGAAAAGTGAGTATTTGGGGAACAGTGGTAGAGTGGTTTGATAGCATACAAAAAAGATTTGCATTTGCATTTGAAAAGAGATACTATTTAAGAAAGTAGTGGAGACAATGAAGATGAAATGTGGTTTACAGTAAAGCGGTGATATGTATACGTTTTTGTAATTTTCCAAATTCATTTTACCTTTTGAACTTTTGTTAACTCACATATTTAGTTCCCGTTTAGTTTTTGACAAAAAGCATTAAAGGGCCTGTGTTTCTCATTTAGTATGACAAGCCCATAAGGAAACTGTCAAACCAGATCTTGATGCAAATATAATGCAAATAGACATGTGTTGTGATCATTTTAATTCAGTTCAGTTACTGACAGGCTGTCAAGCTATTTCCCTTAATGCAAACGTTGAAATACGTTTACAGTAAAATATGATACATGACATACATAGGACGTATATCATAGCAATATATGCTTGGCGAACAATGTATAACATTCATAAGGTATAAAGTTGTCTTTTGTATTTTCTTGCCACTCTTTGGCCTGCAAGCAAAAACGGGGCCCAGGCTTTAAGTATGCATCCAACCTGCCAGGCTCCCTGCTGAGGGAGCAGAAAGCAGGAAGAGAGGAAGGAGACCAGACATCCACATGTGCTTCATCCATTAAGAGGAAGAGTGAAAGGGAGGAAACTCCCAGACTGAAGACTGAAGATCTACCATCCCGTCTTCCCCCACTCTTGAGCCCTAGTGGCCTGCCAAGACCACGATCTGAAGTGCCCAACTTCTTAAGGAAGAAGAGGAAGTTATTTGACGATGATGAAGAGGAAGACGAGGCTAGTGCTAAAAAGAAGGTAACATTTACACAGACATGCATTATTTGCATACACAGATCTGCTGTAGCTTTTTCATTCAGTAACTTTATTGATATATTTTCAGCCGAAGAAACCCTGGAGGCCTGAAGAGCCTTTGATTCCTAAACTCTCTCACATGAAAACAGAAGAAGAGGAAGACAACTCTGACGAGGAGGAAGAGAGGCAAGAGAAGCGAGAACCGCCTCGTCGTTCATTTAAGAAAGACTACAGCACAGTAAGAAAAGAGGAAGAGCATGAGAAAGAGAGGAGGGAGGAGAGAGATCCACCTTTCAGATCCCTAAAGGACTTTAACAACCTCCGGAAAGAGGAAGACCAAGAGGAAGAAAAGGAGGATGATTATGAGGAAGAGGAGGAGGACAATAATGGCAAACGAGGCAGGGACAGCAGCCCTGCACTGAAGAACATCTCCTTATCGCTTGAGAGTGATGCTTCACGGTGCAGCTCCCCAAGAGCAGGGCCAAGCAGCGAAGGTAGTGAGACTCAAGAGAAGGCACCACGTGCTCGGGCAAAGCGACACCGGCGCAAGCCCCCTAACCGCCAGCTCAGCGCAGAACTCAGCAAGCAGCTCAACATGGAGATCCGTCGCACAGAGCATTCACTGGCCAATGAGAACCAGCAGCCACTCAAGAGTGAACCCGAGGACAGTGAGAACGAGGAACCAAAGAGAGGCTTACGGAACGGGACTGCAGGGAATGGAGGAGGAGGTGGAGGTGTTGAAAGAGGAGCAGGTGGAGAGGGAGGAGGGGAGCGTCCACACTTAAGAGCAAGGGAGATGAATGGGACATCTTGGGAGCTGCGGCACTTTTACCCTCCTCAGATTACCCCGCTTGGCTTGAACCGCAGTTCACCTACAATCAGACCACTTCCTGCACGTTCTCCTCCCAAGTGTGTTCAGATGGAGCGCCATGTGATCCGGCCACCTCCAATCTGCCCTCCACCTGATAGGCTACCACTAGCTGATGGACGCAATCACATCGCTCCCAGAGAAGCATGGTTGAATATTTTCAGTCACCTGAGCCATCGTGAACTCTGTGTGTGCATGCGAGTGTGCCGAACATGGAATCGCTGGTAAGAAAAACCTAAAGACTTATCTGTGAGCCTGTCCCAGATGCCACCCTCAATCCTTGTGGTCCATCTCAATTAGTTTACACCAGGGGTGCAGAACTTAGTTCCTGCCATTTCTACACAGCCCTGCAGAGTTTAACTTCAACCCTAATTATACACACTTGATGCAGCTAATCAGGTCCTTCAGGCCTATTTGAAAACTACTTGGTATTTGTTGGAGCAGGGTTGGAACGAAACTCTGCAGGGTTGCGGCCCTCCAGAAATTGAGTTCTGCACCCCTGGTTTACACTGGCTACGTTTACATGCAACCAAATAATCCATTTGTAATCGGATTGACAGCTCAATCAGACTGAAAAGTAATGTAATGTAAACATCTTAATCAATCCGATTGAGCTCGATCGGAATGAAATTTCGATCGGATTGAAGGGGGTGGTTTATTCCTTTTCTAATACGATTGAGCATGCATGTAAACACTCGATCGGATCGAACCCCGAAACTGAAAGGACTGCGCATGTGCATATGCAGAAATAGCATAATGACGCTTGACGCGTGGAACGAACAGCTCTTCCTTTTGAATAAAGTGTTGTATAAATGCATGTCCTGTCATTATAAAACTCTCCTTTCACTCGGAAACTGTGAAGTGGAGCAGGACAACCTCCCACCAGTCCTGGTTTTGGATTCTCATTCACAGGCAACCCGTTTTGGGCGTGGGGAGGGGCCAATGAGAACCAGCAGCCACTCAAGAGTGAACCCGAGGACAGTGAGAACGAGGAACCAAAGAGAGGCTTACGGAACGGGACTGCAGGGAATGGAGGAGGAGGTGGAGGTGTTGAAAGAGGAGCAGGTGGAGAGGGAGGAGGGGAGCGTCCACACTTAAGAGCAAGGGAGATGAATGGGACATCTTGGGAGCTGCGGCACTTTTACCCTCCTCAGATTACCCCGCTTGGCTTGAACCGCAGTTCACCTACAATCAGACCACTTCCTGCACGTTCTCCTCCCAAGTGTGTTCAGATGGAGCGCCATGTGATCCGGCCACCTCCAATCTGCCCTCCACCTGATAGGCTACCACTAGCTGATGGACGCAATCACATCGCTCCCAGAGAAGCATGGTTGAATATTTTCAGTCACCTGAGCCATCGTGAACTCTGTGTGTGCATGCGAGTGTGCCGAACATGGAATCGCTGGTAAGAAAAACCTAAAGACTTATCTGTGAGCCTGTCCCAGATGCCACCCTCAATCCTTGTGGTCCATCTCAATTAGTTTACACCAGGGGTGCAGAACTTAGTTCCTGCCATTTCTACACAGCCCTGCAAAGTTTAACTTCAACCCTAATTATACACACTTGATGCAGCTAATCAGGTCCTTCAGGCCTATTTGAAAACTACTTGGTATTTGTTGGAGCAGGGTTGGAACGAAACTCTGCAGGGTTGCGGCCCTCCAGAAATTGAGTTCTGCACCCCTGGTTTACACTGGCTACGTTTACATGCAACCAAATAATCCATTTGTAATCGGATTGACAGCTCAATCAGACTGAAAAGTAATGTAATGTAAACATCTTAATCAATCCGATTGAGCTCGATCGGAATGAAATTTCGATCGGATTGAAGGGGGTGGTTTATTCCTTTTCTAATACGATTGAGCATGCATGTAAACACTCGATCGGATCGAACCCCGAAACTGAAAGGACTGCGCATGTGCATATGCAGAAATAGCATAATGACGCTTGACGCGTGGAACGAACAGCTCTTCCTTTTGAATAAAGTGTTGTATAAATGCATGTCCTGTCATTATAAAACTCTCCTTTCACTCGGAAACTGTGAAGTGGAGCAGGACAACCTCCCACCAGTCCTGGTTTTGGATTCTCATTCACAGGCAACCCGTTTTGGGCGTGGGGAGGAGCATTTTTACTGCGTGATAAATATGAGCAGCACGGCACAGCGGTTTATATGTATATTTATCCATAAATTAATAAATATCATCATGTAAACATGTACAATTCATGTAAACACTACATTCAGATTCATCAATCAGAATTAATTCAGTCCGATTGAACCAAAAATTGTGCATGTAAATGTAGCCACTTTGTTTCTGGAGTATCCCCAACACTGCACATTTTGCATGTCTCCTTAATCAAACACACCTCATTCAGGTCATCAGCTCATTTGTAGAAACTCCCAAGACCTGAAATGAGCATGTGAGAAAAAGGAGACATTCAAAATGTGTAGTGTTGGGGGTACTCCAGGAACAGGGTTCAAAACCTGTTCATGGGTTATAGGAACTTAATTTACCCCCAACACTACACATTTTCAAACTCTTTCTAACCAAACACAACTGATTCAACTTATCTCATTAAAAGGGACTCCCGGACCTAAAGTGAATGGGTCAAATAAGGAACACATCCAAAATGTGAACAGGATTGGGAAATACTGGGGATGTAGACTAGTGATGCAAAGTCCGATTCATTTCCGCAAACCGGTACTTTTCGGACAGATCGGCTCATTGAACCGGTTCAAAAAGCCTGTTCATCGGTTCCTGACGTCATCAAGCAATAACGTCTCTACGCATTTCTTTTCTAACAACTCATTGCCATGTTGTATCAATGAAAATTTCAAATAAGTCATTTGTGTCAACGCATATTGAAACATTCAAAAATAAAGTTATTTGTGTGAAAGCATATTGCTGATTATTGCCATATAATTCACTTAAGTTAATGGTGTTTGTGGTCACAGTTTCATTCGCGGATCCTCAGATACAACTGACTGACCAATATTCACTAGCCTACAACTTGGATAAGATTCCTAAAAGTTTCACACCTACAGCACACATTACAGACATTGATGCACAAACGCGGATATGTTCTACATGTCTACCGTATAAAGAATGAATAAACCAGTCTTATAAACGCCTTGTTTTCGCTTAAGCAACTTTAAATATAATATGCATGCACAATAAACTATTGTAAAATTTATTTACATCACTCGACAGAAAGGTTTTTGCGGGTTTTAATAAAATGTAAATTAATAACAGTCATAATAAACAAGCATATTTCCAGTACGCGCCTCAGGCTTGCACAGTATCGTCAACTCACTCATCAGAATCTTCGGTAATCCTCTGCAAACTTCACCACGGCTCATTCGGTTCTTGTTGAGTCCTCGGTAATCCTCTGCAAACTTCGACAGTCAGTTGAACCGGCTCATTCGGTTCTTTTTGAGTTGGACGTGCTACTTCGGCTGTGCGTCCTGCGTCATCAACCCGGAACTAAAGTTCGATTCAGTTCGATTTGTGAACTGGCTCAACCGGTTACTTCCTGAGAACCGGCTCAAAAGAACGATTCGTTCAAGAACCTAACATCACTATTGTAGACCATGGCTAAATCCTCAAAACCTTGATTAGCTGGTTGAGGTGTGTTTAATTAGGTTGAAGGTAAACTCTGCAGGAACATGGCCCTTGAACAGAAGGACTGGACACCCCTGTGGTAGGGTATCTGATTTGCCATTTAATGGTTGAAATGGGATTTCGTAATAGTCTACAACAGGTCTGGGCAACTTCGGTTCTGGAGGGCCACTGTCCTGCAGAGTTTAGCTCCAACTCTTAGGTGTGTTTAATTGTCGAGGTAATTAAACACACCTCAACCAACTAATCAAGGTTTTGAGGACAACTAAAACTTCCAGGCAGTTATGTTGGAGCAGACTAGAGCTAAACTCTGTAGGTATTTGTCCCTCCAGCAGCAGGATTAGACATTCTTGCCCTACAGTCTTGTGGACTTTACAGACATGCACAAAGTGCCATTTTGGGATGGGGCCTATATGTGATTATTAGAATGACATTTTGTTGTTGGTTTAGGTGCTGTGACAAGAGATTATGGACTCATATCGATTTAAAGCGTTGTAAGTCCATCACCCCACTGATGCTAAGTGGGATAATTCGCAGACAGCCCATCACTTTGGATCTGAGCTGGACCAACATCTCCAAGAAGCAATTAAGCTGGCTTATTAACCGATTACCAGGTCAGTGTTCATGTGAGCATGTATGTGGATCCACATCATCTTAATTTACAGTATGTACTTGTTTCTAATCACACATCTAACCTGTGTGTTTGGTTGCAGGACTAAGGGTGCTTCTCCTATCAGGCTGTTCATGGGTGGCCGTTTCAGCTCTCTGCACATCCAGCTGTCCTCTGCTGCGTACTCTAGACCTGCAATGGGTGGAGGGGCTCAAAGACCCCCAGATGAGGGACCTACTATCTCCTCCGACTGACAACAGGCCAGGTAATATACAGTAATCTAGATTGATTTGCACACCAAAGATCCACCTCACTCAACTCCGAAATGAATTCCTACAAGACAGTTACTTATTCAGATGGTGTATTCTCTACTTGGGCTTTCTCTAACAGGTCAGATGGACACACGCAGCAAACTTCGGAATGTTACTGACCTGCGTCTGGCTGGTTTGGACATCACGGACAGCTCTCTGCGTCTCATCATTAAAAATATGCCTGTACTCTCCCGTCTGGACTTGAGTTACTGCAACCATATCAATGACCAGTCAGTAAACCTGCTGACTGCTGCAGGGACCACCACTAGAGACTCCTTAACTGATGTCAACCTTTCTGGTAATTGCACTGTTTAATGCCATTTGTAATATTACAACAAATGCTTTTAAACCATTCAGATTCCTCCTGAGTTAATACCCTTTTTCACCAACACAGTGCTGGTACCAAAGCTAAACCAGTGCCCAACCTTGCCTGTTGTTTCCACCAAAGGAAATTGACTCCTTACTGGCCCATAAACCTTCTGGTCTCAAATCATAACCATTAGGGGCTTGTGGGCAGGAAAATGTCATCACCACTTAAAATTTCCAAAGCAACTCCGTTTGGTGAGACTGACACAAAAAATGCTCTCGTTTTAATCAGAGAAGCTGTCAATACAGGAAGCATTTAGTGTGGGCAGGTTACATCACTTGGTTCTTGAGTCAGTGGAATTGTGGTTTGGTTCAGAGAGAGACCTACAGATCCCCAGGCATTTCAGTGAAAAAGGCATATCAGTAATTCTTGATTCGACCTATGAAAAAAAAATGTTAAGGCCGGGACACACCAAGTCGATGGTCGGCCACCGGCTAACGTCAGGCCGACGGTCGGGCGAGTTTGTTTGGTGTGTTCTACTCATCAGCTCTCGTCGGCGGCAGTTTGCCTGATTCAACGTGAAGTTATCAATGTTACTGATATTCAAAATGGTAGGCAAGCGCTGCTTTGTTTACGTTTCGCATATCTGCGTTTATCTTGTATATCTTTGTTTCGGTTTCTCCTTTTGAATGACGAATATATACTATTGATAGCCGCTGATATAGACAGTTATTTCCTCTCACGAATGCGCAGAACGCACGTGTTAGTTTGCTGTCGGTTGTAGTCTGTGCGGTGTGTTCGAGCGCAGCTTTTTGGTCCGACACTGCCTACGTGAGGCGACAACACACCGGCTTTCGTCGCTGCTAGTTATTTGAAGTCGGCTTGGTGTGTCACGGCCTTTAGACCATGTTAGACCACAGGAATTGCTGTGGTTTACTTTGGACTACTAAGTAGTTTAAATAACTTTCCTTTTTGAAGGGTTCACTGAGTCTAATGTTTAAAACTGTTAATTCCCCCTCACTGATTACTGATCTCTCCTTTCTTGTTCTCTTTAGTGTGTAACAGGGTCACTGATCAGTCGCTGATCTACTTCAAACGCTGCGGAAGCATCTGCCGCATTGACCTGCGATTTTGCAAGCAGGTGAACCGGCAGGCATGTGAGCGCTTCATTGCTGAGATGTCGGTCATCGTTCCCTTCCAACTGCAAGAGGATAAACTTCTCCAAAAACTTCACAGCACCCCCTAGTGTCTGGGAGGAATTGAACGCCAATCTAAAATGATACCATGTATCAGATGCACTCGTGTTTGGATTGAAACTGGATTCACACATTTGAAAAAAAGCACTGCAACACATATGTGGACAAAGTGTTTGTCAGCTCCTTTCAAACTGGAAAAAAGAGCAGACATATTGTACTTAAAGGCACATAATTCTGCTCCTATTCGAAATGGTGTATTCTGAAGATGGATTTCTTCCAGCAAATTCTGTTAATCTTTGAGATTATACATGTTATTAGCAAGCGATTGTATTTAATAGGTGGTGTGGTAAAAAGCAGTGAAAGCAGTGGACATGTATGTATGTGTATATATATATATATATATATATATATATATATATATATATATATATACACACACCATCTACATACTCACTGAATACTACAAACACTTATTCCATGAGTAAGCATGATTGTACATTGTTATTCAAAACCCTCCAAAGTTTTTTTTTTGTATAAAAGATGTATCAATTCAGATTTGTGCTGTATTTGGTTCAGTACTAGGTATATGTATTGTTCTCTATTTTTTTTCTTTTTAATATAATGGAATTTTTAAATATATCTGTCCATTTTATGTCATCAGTTTTGGAATATTCCAATCTGATCAGCATTTTTCAGTCACGAGTTTTGACTGATTTGAATTTCAAGTACTTGCTGTTCGAATCTCAGAGCAGATATAGAAGTGAAATTTGTTATTTTGAGGTCTATTTATAAAACAGTGCCATATTCCATCTGTGTTGTTTTACACTGCTGTAACAGGCAAAACTTCAGCTATCAGTATGACTTTGTAGAGCATGGTTCTACACGTGTTGGACCAAACAAATTGCTGAATACATATTCCAGCTAGCTCAGTAATTGTTTTGTTCAACACAATCAGGTAGTTCTGCATTTTTTCCCCCCATGAGGTCAAAAAAGACTTCACTGAACATCAATGCAGTATTTGTCTATGAAAGTCGTCATGTGATTTTATTCCTTCCACAGTGATTATTATTGTAAAATGGTAACTGTGATGATGACAGATGATTTTAATAGTGTATTGTGAGTTTGTCTCAGGATGGTGACTATCAGAAAGAGGGAGTGTGCCATCTGATCTAAGCCACCATACTTGTACCACTATAAATTAAGGCATTGTTCGCCATCTAAAACACTCTTAATGTACATTCGGCTATTTATATTTGTATGTAATTAAAAGAAATGATTTTACTGTGAGACATCTGAAAAGTGAAATTATTTTCCCAAAAAATGTACATCATTATATGCATACATGTACCTGTATTAGATTAAATATACAATTTTAAAATGCTGCTTAAAGCAGGGAACATTTTCAATGTTAAGAGCCATTGGTAAGCAATATTACTTTCATAATCTTACATATAAGTGCAAAAGTAGAAATGTTCAAAAAGAAAACTGGTTTCATACTGACTTAATGAAACAGTACAGCAATTTGACATTTAAGAATCACAATCCAGTACAAATCTTTCTTAGCACTTTTAAGCATCACAAGGGTAACTAAGAACATACATACTGCTTTGTCTTGTTTGTTAATTCTATATTATAGTAACAGAGCAACTGACCAAACGAAGCAAATACCAAGTTATTTTTTGTTAAGAAAAATAAACTTATCTGAATAGGCATATACATAGGAATAAACGGTATGTCAGGTTAAACAAGGATTTAATGAATCTGAATATATAGCTTAGCATTACATGAATCCCTTATAATCTAAAATGCCACACAAAAAGAGAGGCTGGTATTGCTGTGGTGTCTGAATAAAGCATTAATTTGTGCAGCTGATGCTTGTCAGCGCTATGCAATGTGCCATGATGCAACATTTAATAAGGTTTATCACACAAGTTAGTAAATGGCTACAAAATATGGGTAGATCATTTGTATGGGAAGTGAAGTCCTTATTTTCATTTCATTTTTTTTTTGTTTTCCGACTTAAACACATCAATTCAAGTACTAACAATATCTGAAAAGCAACTGTAGTAGTGCACTGAAGACAGAGAAAGGCATCTTTTGGCACCTTAATCATCCCTCTTGTTTTACACTGTGCATTTTGATTAAGTTATTGTTACTTTGCACATACATAAAATGCACATTTTCGAATTATATTGACACTCAGTTACACTGTGCCCATTTATGGTCCTACTTTGCATACAAAACAGTTCTATCCCTTCTCATTTATCACCACTTACACTGATTTAACAACAGGTTTCTAGGCTGCTTTTCCAGTCACATACTCAAAAGAACAGTGGTGACTGAGAAACTAGCAAATGTTCTTAAGACATCTGACAAAGAAAGGAAGTCATATGATAAAAAACTGCTGAATCCAGAGAATGACCACAAAACATGTTCATTATGCCACTTATGAAATCACTGACCGAATGGTACCAGTGTCAAGTTATAAGGAGGTATAATGTAACATGTAGATCAATTCAAGTACTAACAATATCTGAAAAGCAACTGTAGTAGTGCACTGAAGACAGAGAAAGGCATCTTTTGGCACCTTAATCATCCCTCTTGTTTTACACTGCATTTTGATTAAGTTATTGTTACTTTGCACATACATAAAATGCACATTTTCGAATTATATTGACACTCAGTTACACTGTGCCCATTTATGGTCCTACTTTGCATACAAAACAGTTCTATCCCTTCTCATTTATCACCACTTACACTGATTTAACAACAGGTTTCTAGGCTGCTTTTCCAGTCACATACTCAAAAGAACAGTGGTGACTGAGAAACTAGCAAATGTTCTTAAGACATCTGACAAAGAAAGGAAGTCATATGATAAAAAACTGCTGAATCCAGAGAATGACCACAAAACATGTTCATTATGCCACTTATGAAATCACTGACCGAATGGTACCAGTGTCAAGTTATAAGGAGGTATAATGTAACATGTAGAAACTCCAAAACTTTGTTCAAAAATCTTAAGAGGCTACACAATCCAAACGGGAAACAAAAGCCCATACACAGATGTTGCAACAAAAATGGAAATAAAAGAACAACAGGAACATTCAGATCCTTCCATCCTGAGTTATGGCGCATGATGATGAACACACATGAGTAATTCTCAATATTTTGAGTTTCTCACAGTGCTTGCATGTGACAGGTGAGCAGAATGTCTTCAAAGCTGTAGGACATCAAATCAAGGCTGTGAGGTGTTGCTGCTGAACAATTGCATATTATTACAGAGCCTCTTTGAAGAGCTTGCGGAAAGTTTTTATTGAAGCATTTATGGACAAAGCCATTGCGGACCACTGTCTGAAGGCTTCCTGAAACTTCATGAAAAATTAAGCAGAGAATTTTATCTTACGCACTGATCCAATGTAAAGACGGGGCACTTGCTGTGCACATCCTCACCGAGTCTCTAATGCAAAACGGTCCGCAGGTGGAGCGGGATGTTCTCCCAGCAGTATTAAGACTTGAAAACATGCACAGCCCTGATAACGTATTGTCTGCAGATAGGGCATTCGCTCATGCGCTTCCCGCACTTAGTGCAGGTGACCATGTGACCGCACTCCAGCAGCACGCAGTCTATTATTGCGTCCATGCAGATGCGACACAGGCTGTCGTCATTTGATAACTGGGTTTTGCAACCATCTGCAGTGAGAAAAAAAAGATGTTTCAATACTACAGGTGCCAATCTCTCTGTAAGGACAGGATCTTGAATAAAGCCCAAAGTATACTTTGGTTTTTACACATACGTTTTGCGCTTTGATTTTTCTTTTTTGCACTAAATATTTTTAGTTTTTACAATCGGAAAAGAAACAGAGGACACAGAACAAGAAGAACAACAAACTACTCAAGACGTCAAAAACAATAGATGCCCGTGTTGACGAATGCTTGTGTTAGCGGATTAAAAAAAAAAAAAAAACTCTAATTTTAACGTGTATAAAGACATATTTATCACTTTTAGAGAGAAAAAGCACTGACACTGGACAAGGCTGAATCTTTGTAGCGCACATGTCGAGCGTTTGCGTTCACGCGCGCGCTGTCAAATGGAGTACTATGAAAGGCTGAGCATTTGACTGTGTGCCTAAAAAAACCCGAAGTATACTTTGGACTTTAATCAATGAGTTTATTTCCTGTATGATGAACCAAACACAACCAAAGATGGCCACCATTTAAAATGAATACCTCCAACTAGTGATGCACCCAAATTATGGCAACAAAAATATTCGGCCGAAATGGCTATAAAAACTAAAATTTTTCGTCAGTAGTCGTTTTGGTGGACAGAAACCATTATTTGAAACAGTTAGCGTTTCTCCAATGATGTGTTAGCTGTTTCATACACAAAATGTGTATAAGAAAAAAGTGTGGGCACACTTTACCATGGCCAAAAATTATGCTTGAGTATGTATGTAAAAATGTATGTGAAATAATCATAACATTCTGAATAGCATACAGAGTTCACTGACTAAATTGCCAAAATTTTATTACCAAAATGTTATTTTCCGTATCGGTTTCGGTCAACAAAAAAAAAAATCATTTTGGTGCATCACTACATCCCAACTCTTGCATTATGCAGTTTATTTGAACCCTGGTTATATAATACATAATGACGGGCACAGATGGAATGGGATAATGGGGGTAAAACATCACAGAAGATACATTTTTATGACCCTTAACCCTACCAGTAAAATGCATTATTAATCATTACTAGGGCTGGGTGATATGTGAAAAAAAATTATTTGATCAATAATCACCATACAGAATATCCGATATCTGATTATGTTGTCTACCCACTCTGCTCACACTGTGACTGTGTTTCTGTTATCAAATCTGTTTGAAATTATATGAATTTAATTTTGTGAGGAGAAGAAAATCAAATTTTAGATTCACGATGAACGTGGACATTTTTATCGTGATTCTAAAAATTATAAACAGTGCACAGAATTTAAGCCTCTTCATTAAATTATTTTTTTCATAAGGTCCAATGTTTCTCTCTGATTTTCTTTGTGCAATTATCACCAAGTTAGTCATATTTAATTTTGTCTTTCAGTTTAATTTCTTTAATTATAACAATTCACTGTTTTTTTTAAACCTGCAGTCAAGCTATAATGTATATGAAATATTTAATTTAATGGAGCTGCCAACACTGGAAACTCTGACAGTGCTTAATTCAACAAATATTCAGAAACAGGTGCAGTTATACATTTAATTTTTCTATTACTATATAACTTTTGCTATGCAAGTACTCCTTTTACTGTAAGACTGCATATCGAAATACTTGAAGTTTTTAAAATAAGACAAATCACTACCTATTCCAAATGTATACAGGACACACCTGATTGGTGGACTCTGAGCTGTTGCTCCTACTGATTGGTTCTCCTTGAGTTGGAGAGAGTGCTGAGAGAGGGGAAGTGGGCTCTTCTGTTGAAGGCGGTGGGCTATACAGGGGGCGTGACTGTAGAGAGGGTGTGTCTGGATCATCCTCACTTTCTGCCCCTTGATGGCAAAGCACCAAGTCTACAAGGTCCTCCTTCTCCCTAAGAAAGCATTCAAACAACTCAAAAACACTAACAATATTGTAATAATATACCCTATTATTAATAATGCTCAGTTTCTCATGTCTGTGCAAAAGTACCTGCAGGTATCAGTGTTAATGTTGCGTAATGTGAGGTACTGCCGCAAGTCTTTAACACGCAGACGCATGAGCTGTGGACGCTGGAATGCAGTGCCTTTTAGCAGATGACAAGTTGTGCATCTGCGCAGGTTTTCCTGAAGTACTGAGCACAGCGAACAAAAACTCTTCTTACAGTCACAACAGATGTGCTACAGTGGAGAAAAAGAGAGAGTCTGTGCTGAATCAAAAGGACAAAATGCAGGGTTATAAGTGTAACGTAATTGTAGTGTGTTATTCAATATTACATTTAAAGTAAATATTTAAAATGTAGTCAAATGCAACTTCATTATTACAAATGTGTAATTACAAATACATTTAAATACATGACAGACAATTGAAATTACATCAAATTTTAGTTTACTATAAATGCTCGATATAGTCATCAGTACATTTAAACCATATTTCAAAGATATACTTAAGTCTTTTTTATGGGAAAAAATTATTTTGATCTAGAATGCATTTTCATTTAATTAAAAAAGGTAAATAAATTGTGCATTTTAGTCCATGTAAGTTAGATCTGAGGTCATCTAATATGTGTTACCATATTCCTAAAATTGACCAACAAACTTTTAATAGATTTTAAAAATTTAGTCTTTCTATTCTTTGGAAAATAGGCCAAAAATATTGAGGACTCATCTTGCATGCAGGGTAGTATAAAAATGTTTGTCAAATCAACTGATATACAGAATGAATACCACCCACTAACCATTATTGTCAGGCTGTGACTCCAATTTTGTTTAAAACAAGTAAATGCCTGTTAACATGGGCCAAACTTCCTGATTCAGTAGGACATATGTCAACATGACAAAGAAAATTGTGTTTGTCAAAGTGTTTCATGCCGTCTTTAAACTAAGAAATGTTTTTAGGTTTAATATGCATAACAAAGATGGAATGGCAGTGGCAGGTGTGCAGGTCTACCTACCCTCCTTCTAAAGACAGAGAAGGCTTGTCCACAGGCCTGACACACCAGACTGGTGCTGGTGGAGTTGGTGGGCGGGTATGTGGAGTATCCTGCAGTGGGAGCGAAACGAAACGGCCCCGCACCTGCCCCAAATCCTGGCTGCTGCCCTCTCACGGCTCCAGTCCCCATCACCTCATTCAGCAGACCACAGCACGATGCCCACATGGACGAGGCCCCCGCCTGCAAAGAAAACAAAAGACTTTAAAAACATACAAAGACAATGATCTTCAAAAGTATTTTTCAAACCTCTGAGCTTGTATTAAGAGTAGGAGTGTCATATTCAATACACAATACTGACCTCACCATACAATACTCTCATGACATTTTAAAGGAGTCATATGATGCGATTTCAAGTTTTCCTTTCTCTTTGGAGTGTTACAAGCTGTTCGTGAATAGATAAAATCCCTGAAGTTGCAAAGACTAAAGTCTCAAAAACAAATTTTGTGTAGATCAGAATCAGAATTGTTGTTTAGTGATATAAATGTGTTGCCAAACTGTAAGCTGAAGTTTTGTTTGACCCTCTTTTAGTGCTTGTGAACAGATCAAAAAAACCCCAAGCTGTATTAACATGACCGAGTTCCTTCCGGTTAAGTGTGAACCCAGCTAGCAACACTGCTCTACTCTCTTACCTGTACACAGACCTACCATGTGAACATCTTATTTTCAGACAACTGTCTGTAGCACCATGTCATGCAACATATATATTCTGAACATTGGCGACCTCTAAGTTACCGTATGTAATATCACAATAACTTTCTTCATTATTTACACACCCCTGATTCAACCATTAAACAAGATGAGCGTATTTGTCTCAGGAATATTGATACAATGATCTGAGTTATAACTTAAGTATGTAAAACTATAATAAGCTATATGCTGACAAATAAATAAAACGCTGTTGTCAGAGCTTGTTCTCACGGGAATCGATGTATCGGCGCTCTGCATCGCGTACTAAAACGTGACAGCAGTGTTGCCAAGTCCCCGGTTTTCCCGGATTTCTAATTGGGCTTCTTAACACTGTTGCCGCGGGTTGAAGCGATCCCAATAACGTGATATTATCCTCTGGAATGCATATTTTACCAGGGGAACTCCGCCAAAACATGATGTGATATTGTATGTGTTGTGTGTACTGTATTGTTTGTGACTTAATATTGTAATTTTGTAACAACATCCTGCCCAGGGACTGCAGATGCAAAGCCAAAACGGAGTTAAAATTATACTTTTTCAGAAATGATTACTTAACCAGTAAACAAAAGGTACTGTTTGTTAACCAGAATAGAAATATCCATGATTCTGCACAGCTAAAAATGCAGAATTGTGTTAGACACGTTGTCCCTGACTACATACATTGAAAATCTTTATTTTCTTGTCATTTATTTATGCATTTTATTTGTAATTTATTAATAATAATTAAAGTCACTGTGAAATCAAAATTGACTATAGATGATTGCAGTGTTTATTATTCTAAATTATACGTGCACGTTTTTTTAAATTCATGTGCCCTCAGAATCTTTACTCAAAATAATTTATCATAAATAGGAGAAAGAAAAGGTGATTAGAACTTCCGTTTCATACCAAATTTAATAAACAAGGGGACTCAAACGTGTGAGCGTCTAGGTTTATCATATTTGATGCGCTCTTTGTATGTGCATTGATCTTTATTTACATATGAATAAAGGCCTAAATTAAATCGGTCTAAACTAAATTGGCCTATAAATTTGTCGACGATACATGATGCATATTGCTGCTATCCACAATACATATTATTGCATTGTTGTATTGTGACGCAATATATTGTTACACCTCTAATTAAGACTCCAATGTGTAAAAATTGCAATTGTGAGTGTATGTGCAAGATAACAATAGTAAATCTGAGCTGCTGTGCCTTATTATCCCACATTTTCTGGGTCATTCAGAATGTCCTGCCCAGAAATAGTTCCCATTGACTGGGATCAATCCCATTAGAGACGGATGGGAATAGGGCTAAGCCATAACAAGAGATTAGTGAGCTTTAAATGACTTATGACTGCAGCCAGAGCTCTTAGTGACACTCAACAGAGAGTAACCATGGTGTTTTTATTTTCATAGGGAGCCAACATGATAATCAACTCCCAATTGTGTCATTGTGTGGCACAGTGAAGGCTCGGTCCTGTTGCTGGGTCTCACCTCCCAACAAATGAAAACATGAGAGCAGAAGAGTTCAAAACAAACAGCCACATTAATGAGCAATGCATTTAACACTTGGGACACTGATATTAAACACATAAATGATATTAACTGCTAGATGCTGATTGATACACGTTTATTTAAGACATGTCATCAATGCACAAAATCACACAACGCAAATATGCATGAAATGCTAAACTGGAAATCAGTAGTTACTAATCGAGCTGATAGCAAATGCAGCAGATTAGTAATGCTAGCAAAAGAAGCATGTTCAAAACTAAACGAGTATGAGGAGAAATGACTGTACCTTCATAGCAACTCCAGGACACCGCGGGGAGTCACCCAGCTGTATGTAAAGGCGGCCTGGCCGTTGCTCGTGAACGGCTAACTCTTCATTTTAGTCGCTGTCCACAGCCGCACCAGGATCGCTATGCAACCGTGATGAAGCGTTTCCAGCCAATCACAGCGGTGGAAACCCTGTGACGCACTATCAAACAGCCAATCATCTCTTACCTCCAATAGTGCAGCGGAAGTTCGTGCATTGGGATGAGAGTAGTTTATGCTATATTTATTACACTTAAATATAATGAATGGAGTTGCTTTGTTTTTATGAGGTTTAATAATTTTAGCATGATTGTTTGATCCCAGGTGAAGTTAGTTTGCCTCTTAGAACCATTCCCCCCCCCTCGATATTATTATCCTAAAAGTTATTAACCTAAATAATTAACATTGTAAGCATAAGAAGTTGTGATCAAATATAATTAGTGTTAAATATGAATTTAGTTATAGTAATGTTTGTTATTAATAGATAAAGCGATCCTGGATAATTGAGTCGCAGGTCACTGACTGTTGCTGTTCTAACAGATGACAAGCAGACATCGATCAGTAGTTTCAGATCAACTTAAGTCAAAATAAAAGGTTTTGTGTAGATCAGAATCAGAATTGTTGTTTAGTGATATAAATGTGTTGCCAAACTGTAAGCTGAAGTTTTGTTTGACCCTCTTTTAGTGCTTGTGAACAGATCAAAAAAACCCCAAGCTGTATTAACATGACCGAGTTCCTTCCGGTTAAGTGTGAACCCAGCTAGCAACACTGCTCTACTCTCTTACCTGTACACAGACCTACCATGTGAACATCTTATTTTCAGACAACTGTCTGTAGCACCATGTCATGCAACATATATATTCTGAACATTGGCGACCTCTAAGTTACCGTATGTATTATCACAATAACTTTCTTCATTATTTACACACCCCTGATTCAACCATTAAACAAGATGAGCGTATTTGTCTCAGGAATATTGATACAATGATCTGAGTTATAACTTAAGTATGTAAAACTATAATAAGCTATATGCTGACAAATAAATAAAACGCTGTTGTCAGAGCTTGTTCTCACGGGAATCGATGTATCGGCGCTCTGCATCGCGTACTAAAACGTGACAGCAGTGTTGCCAAGTCCCCGGTTTTCCCGGATTTCTAATTGGGCTTCTTAACACTGTTGCCGCGGGTTGAAGCGATCCCAATAACGTGATATTATCCTCTGGAATGCATATTTTACCAGGGGAACTCCGCCAAAACATGATGTGATATTGTATGTGTTGTGTGTACTGTATTGTTTGTGACTTAATATTGTAATTTTGTAACAACATCCTGCCCAGGGACTGCAGATGCAAATTAGCTTTATAGCTAACTCTGGCACAACACTGTTGTTGTGCGTTGTCCCTGTACAAATAAATTGAACAAAGAAAAGAAAAAACTTGTGTTTTCCCTCCGGAAGGCGATTTTTACCAGGTGTCGGGGTAGTTTTGAGTAGCAATTGGGTGGGTTTTGTTGTGACAACCTGGCAACCCTGCGTAACAGTCCCGATTCGTGAATGAATTGTTCTTTTGAGTCGGATTTTTCTATCATTCTGATATGATACACATCGGACTAAATCGGTCTCGAGTTTCATTTAACCGTGAACTGCATTTTTCGCACATATCCGACTCGCAACGATCCGCGATAACAGCGAACTGATTCGTAGAGCTGAACCGCACTAAAACACAATCGATTCGTCTGTGCTCTGCGCCGCGCCCTGAAACGTAACCGGAACTGGAGGGTATTTTGAAGAAACGTCTCCGTCAGGTTGTTAGCAAATGCTCCTTATGAATATGTTCACTGTGATTACTAACCTAGCGCATCAAACATAGTGGCTATTATTATAGATTTCCACATGCAAGACAGGTTTCAAATTGCCATTATTGTACCTGAAACGCCATTTAATCGATGTATCGGCGCTCTGCATCGCGTACTAAAACGTGACAGCAGTGTTGCCAAGTCCCCGGTTTTCCCGGATTTCTAATTGGGCTTCTTAACACTGTTGCCGCGGGTTGAAGCGATCCCAATAACGTGATATTATCCTCTGGAATGCATATTTTACCAGGGGAACTCCGCCAAAACATGATGTGATATTGTATGTGTTGTGTGTACTGTATTGTTTGTGACTTAATATTGTAATTTTGTAACAACATCCTGCCCAGGGACTGCAGATGCAAATTAGCTTTATAGCTAACTCTGGCACAACACTGTTGTTGTGCGTTGTCCCTGTACAAATAAATTGAACAAAGAAAAGAAAAAACTTGTGTTTTCCCTCCGGAAGGCGATTTTTACCAGGTGTCGGGGTAGTTTTGAGTAGCAATTGGGTGGGTTTTGTTGTGACAACCTGGCAACCCTGCGTAACAGTCCCGATTCGTGAATGAATTGTTCTTTTGAGTCGGATTTTTCTATCATTCTGATATGATACACATCGGACTAAATCGGTCTCGAGTTTCATTTAACCGTGAACTGCATTTTTCGCACATATCCGACTCGCAACGATCCGCGATAACAGCGAACTGATTCGTAGAGCTGAACCGCACTAAAACACAATCGATTCGTCTGTGCTCTGCGCCGCGCCCTGAAACGTAACCGGTGTTCCGGCGAATTCAGTTCCCCTGTTCCCCCTCACAGCGCCTGCGCAACTTCGCAGTGTTGCCAAGTCCGCGGTTTTCCAGCGGTAGTTTTTAGCAGCAATTGGGCGTTTCTTTTTTAAATATCCTGGCAACCCTCAAACTTCAGAACTAAAATCATGACTTCATGATTTCGCCCGGGCTAAGCAAGTCAGCTTATGGTGGTTTTGCTGTCTTTCTGCAAGTAACGTTCATTTCACCATGTTATTTAGATCTAGCAAATGCAGCAGATTAGTAATGCTAGCATGATACACAGCCACAAAAGAAGCATGTTCAAAACTAAACGAGTATGAGGAGAAATGACTGTACCTTCATAGCAACTCCAGGACACCGCGGGGAGTCACCCAGCTGTATGTAAAGGCGGCCTGGCCGTTGCTCGTGAACGGCTAACTCTTCATTTTAGTCGCTGTCCACAGCCGCACCAGGATCGCTATGCAACCGTGATGAAGCGTTTCCAGCCAATCACAGCGGTGGAAACCCTGTGACGCACTATCAAACAGCCAATCATCTCTTACCTCCAATAGTGCAGCGGAAGTTCGTGCATTGGGATGAGAGTAGTTTATGCTATATTTATTACACTTAAATATAATGAATGGAGTTGCTTTGTTTTTATGAGGTTTAATAATTTTAGCATGATTGTTTGATCCCAGGTGAAGTTAGTTTGCCTCTTAGAACCATTCCCCCCCCCTCGATATTATTATCCTAAAAGTTATTAACCTAAATAATTAACATTGTAAGCATAAGAAGTTGTGATCAAATATAATTAGTGTTAAATATGAATTTAGTTATAGTAATGTTTGTTATTAATAGATAAAGCGATCCTGGATAATTGAGTCGCAGGTCACTGACTGTTGCTGTTCTAACAGATGACAAGCAGACATCGATCAGTAGTTTCAGATCAACTTAAGTCAAAATAAAAGGTTTTGTGTAGATCAGAATCAGAATTGTTGTTTAGTGATATAAATGTGTTGCCAAACTGTAAGCTGAAGTTTTGTTTGACCCTCTTTTAGTGCTTGTGAACAGATCAAAAAAACCCCAAGCTGTATTAACATGACCGAGTTCCTTCCGGTTAAGTGTGAACCCAGCTAGCAACACTGCTCTACTCTCTTACCTGTACACAGACCTACCATGTGAACATCTTATTTTCAGACAACTGTCTGTAGCACCATGTCATGCAACATATATATTCTGAACATTGGCGACCTCTAAGTTACCGTATGTAATATCACAATAACTTTCTTCATTATTTACACACCCCTGATTCAACCATTAAACAAGATGAGCGTATTTGTCTCAGGAATATTGATACAATGATCTGAGTTATAACTTAAGTATGTAAAACTATAATAAGCTATATGCTGACAAATAAATAAAACGCTGTTGTCAGAGCTTGTTCTCACGGGAATCGATGTATCGGCGCTCTGCATCGCGTACTAAAACGTGACAGCAGTGTTGCCAAGTCCCCGGTTTTCCCGGATTTCTAATTGGGCTTCTTAACACTGTTGCCGCGGGTTGAAGCGATCCCAATAACGTGATATTATCCTCTGGAATGCATATTTTACCAGGGGAACTCCGCCAAAACATGATGTGATATTGTTTGTGACTTAATATTGTAATTTTGTAACAACATCCTGCCCAGGGACTGCAGATGCAAATTAGCTTTATAGCTAACTCTGGCACAACACTGTTGTTGTGCGTTGTCCCTGTACAAATAAATTGAACAAAGAAAAGAAAAAACTTGTGTTTTCCCTCCGGAAGGCGATTTTTACCAGGTGTCGGGGTAGTTTTGAGTAGCAATTGGGTGGATTTTGTTGTGACAACCTGGCAACCCTGCGTAACAGTCCCGATTCGTGAATGAATTGTTCTTTTGAGTCGGATTTTTCTATCATTCTGATATGATACACATCGGACTAAATCGGTCTCGAGTTTCATTTAACCGTGAACTGCATTTTTCGCAACGATCCGCGATAACAGCGAACTGATTCGTAGAGCTGAACCGCACTAAAACACAATCGATTCGTCTGTGCTCTGCGCCGCGCCCTGAAACGTAACCGGAACTGGAGGGTATTTTGAAGAAACGTCTCCGTCAGGTTGTTAGCAAATGCTCCTTATGAATATGTTCACTGTGATTACTAACCTAGCGCATCAAACATAGTGGCTATTATTATAGATTTCCACATGCAAGACAGGTTTCAAATTGCCATTATTGTACCTGAAACGCCATTTATGTTTTACCATATTATCAATATAATGTAGGCTAGATTATTTTATCTTATGCTATAACAGCAGAGTTATTGTCGTTATGAAATTATATAATTTACTGCACCGATATACTTGCTTTTGCTGTATCTTGAGGAATATAAGTCCAAAGAGGCCATGGCCAGTGTGCATGTTTAAAGTGCATTGCTGCATGTATTTACAAGCATTTATGTTAACTACTTTTCTATTGAATTATTTAAATATATTTGTGTTATACATTTGTAACGATGAAGTTGTACTGTAGTACATTTACAATGTATTTACTTGTAATATTAAATAACACCCAAAAGTTCCGAGTTCACATTCAATGCAATTAAGCACGCTTCATTTTTACAGGGGTACACACACACACATGTGGTGTGTTTTTCTAGATGACAATATATGAGCACATGTTTGATTTGTGTCTGAGATTTGACTCTAGAGCAGTTTCTGAAGATAGTAGAGGAGTGCTGTCTTCGCATGGTCAGTGCTGTGCAACTCAGGTACGTGTCTCTGTTAATAAACAACTGTTCAGCTTTGGTCAGATTTTATGTTATGAATATTTTATAAATAAACCAATGCCTTCTGTTTTTCAGGTTGTTTTTAATGGCTGATGGAGAATTGCAGGATATGGAGCACTTTTTTACTATACTGCCCGGTGCTTTCAGTGACTCAGAGGCCTTCAAAACTAGTGTTGTTGGTACGAATAAGTGTTTCTTTCAGGGCCATAACCACCATTCCTATCAAATATTGCCCAATTTTAGAGTTCTGTGGCCAGATGAAAATCTTAAGAAAAAAGTCTAGGAAGTTTTACTAGTTGTTCTAAATTATGCAGTATTTTCTTTAGCATTGTTTCATGAGATTTTACATTTTAAACCTTAATATATTTGTCCATTAACCCATTTTTAAGTAGAAAAAAAATCTCATAATGTAAAATGTGTGAGGTTAAAAGAAGAACAATTTTAAGGAGTATTTTGGAAAGGCAAAATATCTTTAATTATAATAAATGTTACAATATGAATATAGTAGTTAAGAAGAACTTTTTTTTTAAGACCACGGAACTGAATTCTTGATAACTTTCTCTCTGTGTTTCTAGGTCTGTTCATGCGTCAGATGCTGCTGGCCTACAATAACCTGTCCTTCAGTCAGGTGTATAAGCTGTACAAGTCCCTGCAGCAGTACTGCCGTCGTGGCAATCAGCCCGAACTGTCCGCTGAAGACATGGAGCTGACGAGCAATGAAGATCCCAGCGCTGACCGCATAGACAAAGACGAGCTGGACACAGCATCTCTTCACCAGTCCGAACTGAGGTCAGAGGAATAACGTGTTACTTGTGTTATTAGTGCAATCAGGGTTGTATTAATTAAATAGGAATGGACATAAATGTTTTTTTTCCCTGTTTTCATCAGATCTGATGAGACCTGGGGTCCTTTATCTCAGAAACAAGCAGAATACTTCCTTGCACGACAGGTTTGTTACAGAGTCAGGAATTATCTTTTCCGTTAAGGGTAATATTTGCACCCTGTTAATGATTTCCAGGGGCTTTTTTTTTTTTTTTCCTTCGTAAGGGCAATTTTTATAATTACCTTATTAAATGTGACTGTGTTGTCATAATCAATCTAGTTTATTACTTTTCCCTTAAGGGGAAATTTTGCCCCCTTTTAAATATTTCCCGGGGGTTTTTTTTTTTTTTTACCTTCGTAAGGGCAATTTTTATAATTACCTTATTAAATGTGACTGTGTTGTCATAATCAATCTAGTTTATTGTGCAGGTGCATTTTTTGCCCCAGTATCTTGAATTTGGGGGCCATTTTTGTTCATTTTGGTGGCATTTTTGCCCCAAACTCCCAATATTTCGGACCCTGGTTTGTTATAACGTATAAGAGACTTGACTTTCATTAACACAATTTACACCATTTAATTGTCACCATGTTTTTTTTTTCTCAGGCATACCTCCTTAAGAACGATGAAAACAAGGCCATGTCACCAGCTAAGCTACAGGACGAGCTTAACAACATTCTCAAATTCAATCCTGACTTTGCTGAAGCTGTAAGCTGCAATCCTTCCTTACAAGAAACAGATGATTAATCTGTTAACTGAGCCTCTCTCTGTTTTTCCACAGCATTACCTCAGCTATCTGAACAGCATGCGACTGCAGGATATCTACATCTCCACTCACAGCCTCCTGCACTACTTTGACCGCCTCATTCTTTCTGGTGGAGAGGGGAAGAGCAACGGAGATGAAGGCTATGGCCGCAGTTTGCGCTACGCTATCTTGAATCTGGCAACCTTGCACTGTCGCTTCGGACACTAGTGCGTATTAGTGCATTAGTTTTTGCTGGAATAAAGGGAGCAGACAGAATCTTAGTTTCTAAACTGAACATTTCTGTCATTATATCAGTGTAACTGCTTTCTGTGCTTGTGTTTGTGCAGTCAACAGGCTGATTTGGCTCTGCAGGAATCAATCCGCATTGCACAGGAAGCAAATGACCACGTGTGTCTTCAACACTGTCTGGTAGGAGCAGTTTCTCTGTTCTTTTTCATCATTAATATACGCAGTAAGGATGCATCAGTATTAAAATTCGGGCTGATACTGATAAGCTGATAATTATTTTCATGGCCAGTAACCAGTAAATGATCAGTATTCAATTTATGTACAGTTGTCTAAATAAATTTAAAGTAAAACACTAAACACTAAAATCAGTTGTTTAAAATGTGACAAGTGAATCACAGCAGTATAATGTAAAGTATGTAAAATTGTGTATTTAAATGAAATATTTAATATAAAATTATATATTTAGCAGCGGTTTTAAGTTATTAAATTAAATTAAATTACACTTTAATTGAGCATTAGATGACAGCAAAGGTACTGGAAATCTAAATATAAGAAGAGGGGATATGAGCAGCATGAACAGTTAAAAATAACTGATACTGAAAACTTTTGTTACTATGCATCCCTATTATGTATGTCCTATATATATATATATATATATATGTATATATATATACCCTTTATTCAGAATTGTTCTCTTTTTTTCTGGGTTTTAGAGTTGGCTCTACACACTGGAACAGATGAAAGGATCTGAAAGTGTGGTATTAACTGAAGACTCTGTGAAAATTGCAGCTCACTTTTGTCTCCCTGTAAGTAACTATTTAAAATGTAAACCCCTTTTAAACTCGTTGTGATGTCTTCTTTCCCAAATCAAATGTGAATGTGAAACAAGGAGACAATAATAAATGGTACCTGGCACATTAAACCAGTGCATATTAATCTCTCGCAAGGTCATTATACCATGAAGTTAGGGCTGCACGATTATGACAAAAATCATAATTGTCGATTATTCCCTTGAAATTGTAATTGCGATTATTAATTGCGATTATCACAGTTTACATTGAATGATGTTTATACCATTGTTTGATGCAACTGCATGCCGTATTTTTATATGAAAATAAACAAGCTGAAAAAACTTTTAGTGCTTTTCTATAGTATTAAGCCTCAAATGTCAACTATACATCAGATTGGTTTCTTCTTTAAATTATAAAAAAGTAAAAATATGAATGGTATTATAATGTTATACTAAAACTAAAATTTAAATAATGTGAAAAGCCCTTAAGATAACATGTAGAAAGAAAAACACGCACCTTAAGCACGCAGAATAACATAAGTGGACTTTGAACGATTAATTGGGTAACGTAATTGTGGCATCCATAATTGTAATCACAATTAGAAATTTGATTATTTGTGCAGCCCTACATGAAGTAAATAATTAACACTCCCTGTTGTGTTTTGCAGTATTTGGCATCTCTAGGCAGTCAGTCTCTGGTCCAGCAGGGAGCAAAACAGGGCATGCCGCCCAACAAGCTGCTGGACGCCCTGCGAGGAACCGACATCATGCACTGGAAGCAAAGCCTCTCTGAGCTGATAGAAATCAGCCTGGCACAGACCACCTCTATATGGAGGATGTATGGCAAAAGGTCAGAAAACACAGATTCTGGATACCATCAGTCTTTAAACAGACTGTAAGGTCATCCATTCTGCACTGATACTAGCGCCACTGTTAATTTTTTCAGGTTTGACGTAGTTTACGCTGAAATTATTTGTGTTCTCTGTAGCACTATGGCACGGCAGCAGGCTCAGCTCCTGTTGAACATGAACATTCTGGATCCGGTGAACTTTAGTGAGCAGCAGAACAACACTGAGGCCTTTGCTGTCGCTCTCTGCCATCTGGCTGAACTCCATGCTGAGCAGGTACCTGAACTCCCACACAACTACATGAATGCAGATTAGGGCTGGGCGAAAAAATCGATAAAACGATAATTATCGCGCGATATAAATTTCCTCGATAAACGATAACAAGAGGTCGATAAATTTTCGAGCAAAAGGCGGAAGGCGGAACGAAAGAGTGCAACTCATTTGAAGTTTGTCACTCGGATCGTTTATCCGCTCGGATCAAAGTTTAAACAGCGGCGTGAGCTTCACTAGAGCAGATGCGTTACTCGCTGATGAGTCTCAATCAAACGGTGCAGTGAGATCCAGTGTGAAGTGCTTGCATTCAGTGAAGAACACAAATAACTGTTTACAGCCAGATGAAACAGCGCTGACAAACAGGAGAAACACTGCGCAGTGATACAGTTAGAAGACTTTTTAATCTACAAATTGCCATCATTTACCATAGATTTACTGTAGTAGCACTAACTGCACCATGGTATTGTGTCAGAAATGTGGGTATTTGTGTCGAATTTATATTATTAATGTAGACATTAGGGCTGGACAATAATTCAAAATCAATATGTATCGCGATATAATTTTTTTTTCAATAACGGTGATATGATTTTTAAACACATTTCCGATATTTCGATATACATTACCAGTGTTTCCCATACATTGATTTATTTGTGACGTTTGACTTCGTTGAATAAACATGAGCACTGCACGTTTCAAAATCAAAACGCCTCGCGGGTGTTTTATATGAATGTATCTCTGAAGGGAACCGACTGTCTTCAGAATAGTTTAGATGGCATTTTTATCTGCTAATGTACTGTTTATGAGCAGAGCTGCTTTGATTACAGCCGTTACTGTAGAAACCGCTAGTTCTACTGCTCTCACAGCGCCTCCTGCTGGCAGAGAATGAGTTTGCATTTTCAATAATAAGCCCGTCTCCAGCAACATGTTTTTGTTGTTGCTAAATTGTTTTGTTTTCTGCAGCAACTCAGAGCACTTTTCATATATGAATGTGAAAAAGAAGACAATAAGAAATGGTATCTGGCACATTAAACCAGTGCATATTAATCTCTTGCAAGGTCATTATACCGTGAAGTAAATAATTAACACCTCCCTGTTGTGTTTGGCAGTATTTGGCATCTCTAGGCATTCAGTCTCTGGTCAAGCAGGGAGCAAAACAGGGCATGCCGGCCAACAAGCTGCTGGACGCCCTGCGAGGAACCGACATCATGCACTGGAAGCAAAGCCTCTCTGAGCTGATAGAAATCAGTCTGGCACAAACCACCTCTATATGGAGGATGTATGGCAAAAGGTCAGAAAACACAGATTCTGGATACCATCAGTCTTTAAACAGACTGTAAGGTCATCCATTCTGCACTGATACTAGCGCCACTGTTAATTTTTTCAGGTTTGACGTAGTTTACGCTGAAATTATTTGTGTTCTCTGTAGCACTATGGCACGGCAGCAGGCTCAGCTCCTGTTGAACATGAACATTCTGGATCCGGTGAACTTTAGTGAGCAGCAGAACAACACTGAGGCCTTTGCTGTCGCTCTCTGCCATCTGGCTGAACTCCATGATGAGCAGGTACCTGAACTCCCACACAACTACATGAATGCAGATTAGGGCTGGGCGAAAAAATCGATAAAACGATAATTATCGCGCGATATAAATTTCCTCGATAAACGATAACAAGAGGTCGATAAATTTTCGAGCAAAAGGCGGAAGGCGGAACGAAAGAGTGCAACTCATTTGAAGTTTGTCACTCGGATCGTTTATCCGCTCGGATCAAAGTTTAAACAGCGGCGTGAGCTTCACTAGAGCAGATGCGTTACTCGCTGATGAGTCTCAATCAAACGGTGCAGTGAGATCCAGTGTGAAGTGCTTGCATTCAGTGAAGAACACAAATAACTGTTTACAGCCAGATGAAACAGCGCTGACAAACAGGAGAAACACTGCGCAGTGATACAGTTAGAAGACTTTTTAATCTACAAATTGCCATCATTTACCATAGATTTACTGTAGTAGCACTAACTGCACCATGGTATTGTGTCAGAAATGTGGGTATTTGTGTCGAATTTATATTATTAATGTAGACATTAGGGCTGGACAATAATTCAAAATCAATATGTATCGCGATATAATTTTTTTTTCAATAACGGTGATATGATTTTTAAACACATTTCCGATATTTCGATATACATTACCAGTGTTTCCCATACATTGATTTATTTGTGACGTTTGACTTCGTTGAATAAACATGAGCACTGCACGTTTCAAAATCAAAACGCCTCGCGGGTGTTTTATATATTTTTTAGCAAGGATGCTTTAAATTGATCAAAAGTGATGATAAAGACATTTATAATGTTACAAAAGATTTCTACACGCGACACGACAAAACCCGACATTAAACTGATACCTTGTTCTATTTATGACGTACTGACACAAAGTTAAAATGATTTGCACCGGCATTTTTATCTGCTAATGTACTGTTTATGAGCAGAGCTGCTTTGATTACAGCCGTTACTGTAGAAACCGCTAGTTCTACTGCTCTCACAGCGCCTCCTGCTGGCAGAGAATGAGTTTGCATTTTCAATAATAAGCCCGTCTCCAGCAACATGTTTTTGTTGTTGCTAAATTGTTTTGTTTTCTGCAGCAACTCAGAGCACTTTTCATACTCTTTATCCTGGCTAAAGCACATTTGTTTCAATCTAAAAGAATAATCAGTCTACACTACCAGTCAAAGGCTTTTTTAACAGTAAGATTTATTTTTTAATTTTTTAAGAACTTTTTTTTTTGTTGTAAGAATTCTCTTCTGCTCACCAAGCCTGCATTTATTTGAGCCAAAATACAGCAAAAACAGTAAAATTTTGAAATATGTTTTACTGTTTAAAATAACTGCTTTCTATTTGGAAATATTTTAAAGTGTAGTTTATTTCTGTGATCAAAGGTGAATTTTCAGCATCATTACTCCAGTCTATTATAGAAATAGGTTATAGAAATTAATACTATTATTTAGCAAGGATGCTTTAAATTGATCAAAAGTGATGATAAAGACATTTATAATGTTACAAAAGATTTCTACACGCGACACGACAAAACCCGACATTAAACTGATACCTTGTTCTATTTATGACGTACTGACACAAAGTTAAAATGATTTGCACCGGCATTTTTATCTGCTAATGTACTGTTTATGAGCAGAGCTGCTTTGATTACAGCCGTTACTGTAGAAACCGCTAGTTCTACTGCTCTCACAGCGCCTCCTGCTGGCAGAGAATGAGTTTGCATTTTCAATAATAAGCCCGTCTCCAGCAACATGTTTTTGTTGTTGCTAAATTGTTTTGTTTTCTGCAGCAACTCAGAGCACTTTTCATACTCTTTATCCTGGCTAAAGCACATTTGTTTCAATCTAAAAGAATAATCAGTCTACACTACCAGTCAAAGGCTTTTTTAACAGTAAGATTTATTTTTTAATTTTTTAAGAACTTTTTTTTTTGTTGTAAGAATTCTCTTCTGCTCACCAAGCCTGCATTTATTTGAGCCAAAATACAGCAAAAACAGTAAAATTTTGAAATATGTTTTACTGTTTAAAATAACTGCTTTCTATTTGGAAATATTTTAAAGTGTAGTTTATTTCTGTGATCAAAGGTGAATTTTCAGCATCATTACTCCAGTCTATTATAGAAATAGGTTATAGAAATTAATACTATTATTTAGCAAGGATGCTTTAAATTGATCAAAAGTGATGATAAAGACATTTATAATGTTACAAAAGATTTCTACACGCGACACGACAAAACCCGACATTAAACTGATACCTTGTTCTATTTATGACGTACTGACACAAAGTTAAAATGATTTGCACCGGTCGCTTTGTCGCGTCCAGTGTAGAGCTGTTGCGGCACGGCGTCCGGTATAGACACAGTGAAGCCGAGAGCAAGATATGCCTCATCATATTTTCTGCATTTAGCTTTTAAATGACCAGCACCTGCCTGGGTCTGTGCGACTTCATCTTTGGCTTTTCTCTTCGCTTTCACAAACCGATCCATCTCCCATTCTAAGTTACGTCCTTTGGCTGTTTACTGTTTTATTTATTTTCTTTTTCTGCTGATGGCCCGCGCTCGACTTGAAGCAGCGCTGCTTAGACCGATGGGTGTGTGTCATCAAAGTACTGCGAGAGCTATAAGAGAGCACGGACGTCTCCTTATGCTTTCTCTCCGTACTTAGATGTTATACACTGATCGATCTTCAAGTGGAACACACCTCTTCACTCTCGCCTGTCACGTGACCGAGTGTAATCGCAGCCTCTGCGATTGAAAAATCACGTTTTTTCATATCGCGATATTATCGCAAATGCAATTAATCGTTCAGCCCTAATTTTAAATAGTCAAAATATTTCAAAATGTTACTGATTTTGCTGTATTTTGGATCAAATAAATGCAGGCTTGGTGAGCAGAAGAGAATTCTTAAAAAAATATAAAAAATCTTACTGTTTAAAAACTTTTGACTGGTAGTGTATGTTAGCATATAGTTTGAAGTTAAAGATATTAATAATTAATAAAGTGAGACTGAGATGTTTATTTGACAGTGATTTCATATTTCTTGTTTGTATGAAGGCTAAATACAAATAAAAGGTGAACATTAATTTATTTGTGCTGGGGTTTTTTTCTAAAAAATTAAATCGTTTTATAGGAAGAGGTTTCATAGACTTGGCAAATTAATTTTTCATAAGTTTGTAGGTAAAGACATCTGTTGTGGGTGTTCTTGGCAGTTTTTATGAGGCTTTTTTTAACAATGTTCATATCGATATCGGAATTATATTGTATCGACCAAACTTAAGAAATATATCGTGATATGAATTTTGACCATATTGTCCAGCCCTAGTAGAGATGTTTTAAATGTATTGAAGGAGGAGTAATGGAATACAATTACAGTATTTTTTT
>NW_015505589.1:1750744-1752351 GCF_001515645.1 Sinocyclocheilus grahami
ATTTTTTAAGAACTTTTTTTTTTGTTGTAAGAATTCTCTTCTGCTCACCAAGCCTGCATTTATTTGAGCCAAAATACAGCAAAAACAGTAAAATTTTGAAATATGTTTTACTGTTTAAAATAACTGCTTTCTATTTGGAAATATTTTAAAGTGTAATTTATTTCTGTGATCAAAGGTGAATTTTCAGCATCATTACTCCAGTCTATTATAGAAATAGGTTATAGAAATTAATACTATTTTTTAGCAAGGATGCTTTAAATTGATCAAAAGTGATGATAAAGACATTTATAATGTTACAAAAGATTTCTACACGCGACACGACAAAACCCGACATTAAACTGATACCTTGTTCTATTTATGACGTACTGACACAAAGTTAAAATGATTTGCACCGGTCGCTTTGTCGCGTCCAGTGTAGAGCTGTTGCGGCACGGCGTCCGGTATAGACACAGTGAAGCCGAGAGCAAGATATGCCTCATCATATTTTCTGCATTTAGCTTTTAAATGACCAGCACCTGCCTGGGTCTGTGCGACTTCATCTATGGCTTTTCTCTTCGCTTTCACAAACCGATCCATCTCCCATTCTAAGTTACGTCCTTTGGCTGTTTACTGTTTTATTTATTTTCTTTTTCTGCTGATGGCCCGCGCTCGACTTGAAGCAGCGCTGCTTAGACCGATGGGTGTGTGTCATCAAAGTACTGCGAGAGCTATAAGAGAGCACGGACGTCTCCTTATGCTTTCTCTCCGTACTTAGATGTTATACACTGATCGATCTTCAAGTGGAACACACCTCTTCACTCTCGCCTGTCACGTGACCGAGTGTAATCGCAGCCTCTGCGATTGAAAAATCACGTTTTTTCATATCGCGATATTATCGCAAATGCAATTAATCGTTCAGCCCTAATTTTAAATAGTCAAAATATTTCAAAATGTTACTGATTTTGCTGTATTTTGGATCAAATAAATGCAGGCTTGGTGAGCAGAAGAGAATTCTTAAAAAAATATAAAAAATCTTACTGTTTAAAAACTTTTGACTGGTAGTGTATGTTAGCATATAGTTTGAAGTTAAAGATATTAATAATTAATAAAGTGAGACTGAGATGTTTATTTGACAGTGATTTCATATTTCTTGTTTGTATGAAGGCTAAATACAAATAAAAGGTGAACATTAATTTATTTGTGCTGGGGTTTTTTTCTAAAAAATTAAATTGTTTTATAGGAAGAGGTTTCATAGACTTGGCAAATTAATTTTTCATAAGTTTGTAATGGGGCTTTTTTTAACAATGTTCATATAGATATCGGAATTATATTGTATCGACCAAACTTAAGAAATATATCGTGATATGAATTTTGACCATATTGTCCAGCCCTAGTAGAGATGTTTTAAATGTATTGAAGGAGGAGTAATGGAATACAATTACAGTATTTTTTTGTGTGTGATTAAGCTATAGCGTTTATGCATTTATACTAAATTTATGTAGACTAGCTACTGTTTTTCATACAAATACCTAAAAACCATATTACATTTTTACCATGGTATTGAGGTGCTATATTTGTGGTTTTAACTGTGATAATCATTATCTAAATGTATGCTACTATGGAAGACC
>NW_015505589.1:1753708-1805594 GCF_001515645.1 Sinocyclocheilus grahami
ATTTTTTAAGAACTTTTTTTTTTGTTGTAAGAATTCTCTTCTGCTCACCAAGCCTGCATTTATTTGAGCCAAAATACAGCAAAAACAGTAAAATTTTGAAATATGTTTTACTGTTTAAAATAACTGCTTTCTATTTGGAAATATTTTAAAGTGTAATTTATTTCTGTGATCAAAGGTGAATTTTCAGCATCATTACTCCAGTCTATTATAGAAATAGGTTATAGAAATTAATACTATTTTTTAGCAAGGATGCTTTAAATTGATCAAAAGTGATGATAAAGACATTTATAATGTTACAAAAGATTTCTACACGCGACACGACAAAACCCGACATTAAACTGATACCTTGTTCTATTTATGACGTACTGACACAAAGTTAAAATGATTTGCACCGGTCGCTTTGTCGCGTCCAGTGTAGAGCTGTTGCGGCACGGCGTCCGGTATAGACACAGTGAAGCCGAGAGCAAGATATGCCTCATCATATTTTCTGCATTTAGCTTTTAAATGACCAGCACCTGCCTGGGTCTGTGCGACTTCATCTATGGCTTTTCTCTTCGCTTTCACAAACCGATCCATCTCCCATTCTAAGTTACGTCCTTTGGCTGTTTACTGTTTTATTTATTTTCTTTTTCTGCTGATGGCCCGCGCTCGACTTGAAGCAGCGCTGCTTAGACCGATGGGTGTGTGTCATCAAAGTACTGCGAGAGCTATAAGAGAGCACGGACGTCTCCTTATGCTTTCTCTCCGTACTTAGATGTTATACACTGATCGATCTTCAAGTGGAACACACCTCTTCACTCTCGCCTGTCACGTGACCGAGTGTAATCGCAGCCTCTGCGATTGAAAAATCACGTTTTTTCATATCGCGATATTATCGCAAATGCAATTAATCGTTCAGCCCTAATTTTAAATAGTCAAAATATTTCAAAATGTTACTGATTTTGCTGTATTTTGGATCAAATAAATGCAGGCTTGGTGAGCAGAAGAGAATTCTTAAAAAAATATAAAAAATCTTACTGTTTAAAAACTTTTGACTGGTAGTGTATGTTAGCATATAGTTTGAAGTTAAAGATATTAATAATTAATAAAGTGAGACTGAGATGTTTATTTGACAGTGATTTCATATTTCTTGTTTGTATGAAGGCTAAATACAAATAAAAGGTGAACATTAATTTATTTGTGCTGGGGTTTTTTTCTAAAAAATTAAATCGTTTTATAGGAAGAGGTTTCATAGACTTGGCAAATTAATTTTTCATAAGTTTGTAGGTAAAGACATCTGTTGTGGGTGTTCTTGGCAGTTTTTATGAGGCTTTTTTTAACAATGTTCATATCGATATCGGAATTATATTGTATCGACCAAACTTAAGAAATATATCGTGATATGAATTTTGACCATATTGTCCAGCCCTAGTAGAGATGTTTTAAATGTATTGAAGGAGGAGTAATGGAATACAATTACAGTATTTTTTTTGTGTGTGATTAAGCTATAGCGTTTATGCATTTATACTAAATTTATGTAGACTAGCTACTGTTTTTCATACAAATACCTAAAAACCATATTACATTTTTACCATGGTATTGAGGTGCTATATTTGTGGTTTTAACTGTGATAATCATTATCTAAATGTATGCTACTATGGAAGACCAGTGGTTAATAAAAAAAAAAAAAACTCAAACAGCCAGAATAATTACATTTCCCCATATAAAAATGAGGTTGCTACAATACTTACAGATATTACCAATTTTGGTAATGAACATAAATCTACATCTGCATCCTAACTTAAACTACTATTAAATGTGTATTTCTAAGAGACAAAAAGTTTTATATTATTATTAATATTATCTGGCAACACAAACATGTTTCTTGAGTTGAAACAATATTACTCATTAGAACGTGCAGAACTAAGAAATAATTTTTTTCTATCAAGATATTTATTTTGTTAAAGAAAAATGACTGGAGAAGTGTAAAGAATTCAAAAACGTGAAGTGTTTGTCGTGTTCTGACCATAAAGAATAGTTCAAAACCACAATTAACTCTCTGGTTTTTACAACTTTCACATTGGAGCAAAAATCTGCCTTAAAACTTGAAAGAAATAAAAATCTGACATTTATCGTGATAATTATCGATATCGACTGATATGAAAAGACATTATTGTGATAATTTTTTGTCCATATCGCCCAGCCCTACCTTCAAATCATGACGTCAAATTCACATTTCACTAAATTCAATCACTGAAACAAATAGTCCCATGCCAGTGGGATAACAACATATGATTTCCTAAATTTCTAGAAAGTGCTCTATGAATAAAACTCAAAAAAGAAAAAAAATAGATGTGCTGTGAAGGTAAATTACACAAAGTCATTTCTTTTCATATCTGTCATATTATTTAAGTTCCTCCTTTGTCTAAAATGCAGCGTATTGTCTAACACAAAAGTTATGACTGTATGTTCACATAAATTGATAGTGGTCTGTGCTTCACTACAATACATTCTCCCTGCGCTGCAGTGTGTTGCGCAGCTTTGCCACACAGATTTTGATAGTTAGCTATAATAGATCAGGCGGTGTGCCAAAGGACCAAAGGCTCTGCCTCGGTACGGTTTGTGTCAAGCCATTCATTAATCTGGCTGTTTGATGAAGAGAAAGAGATAAAATGTAGTAGAAATAAACATTTTAAGAATCAATAGAAGTTATTATTATGTTACTATTATTATGTTGTTGTGTTTTAGGACTATTATTATGTTGTAATGTTTGGTTGACCACGCAAACATGAGGTGGGAAAGGTTTTGTGTTTTGTGTTTTTGTTTAGTGGGCAAATTTTTTCGCCCACTATTCTGACCTGCAGAGAACCATACCTGAAGTTTTTCACCTGGATTCCTCCACATTTCTCCTCCATCATGGAGGCTCTCGGGGGATACCCCACCAAACCATCTGCTTCTAGAGCAGGACTGATCAAGGTCTTACTGAGTGTGGCTGTGTGCATGGGCTCACTGTACCTACTGCAGAGTAAACTGTCAAAGTCGCAAAAAGCCAAAGATTTCTACTCATATGAAGTGAAGGACGCGAGAGGCAGGACCGCCTCACTGGAGGTGTAAAGTATCGGGAGAAAGTAAGTTATGCAATCATAGGCACAAAAGTTTTCTTTTAAATGGTTTAACATAATTTGTGAGGCTTTTGAAAATGCATGATTGTACAAATGTGTCCCGTGCAGTGGTGTTTTCACTCGAGGTCTCTGATAATAGGTCTCTCTGGTTGTAAACGTGGCGAGTGGAAGGGAGTTGACGGAGCAGAATTACCGGGCTCTGCAGGAGCTCCACCGAGAGCGCGGCACGTCTCATTTTAACGTGCTCGCCTTTCCCTGCTCGCAATACGGTGACACTGAATCAGGTACCAGCCGAGAAATCGAGGCTTTCGACAAATCCTACTACGGTGTGACGTTACCCATCTTCAGCAAGATCAAAATAATGGGGTCTGAGGCGGAGCCCGCGTTCAGGTTCATCACAGGTAGGTTTTACCTGAGAATAATCTTAATTCAGGAACTTTTTGCTAATAAAATTAATAACTTACGTTTTAAAAAATGAATACCATGAGAACGATGTACACTCACACGAGTTTAAAACCCCAGGGCAGGCATTTTTTTTATATATATATAAAGTTGTTGTATTCTTCAGAGCGGGGAAAGGCGTCCCCTCATGGTCGCCGCCATTTTGACATCCTATGATCAGCTCCTACTAATAGTGAGTTATTAATAATAAGAAAATGTACTTTATGTAACACAAGCCAGTGTTCAAGATATTTTACACACACGTGAACATAAAAATACTTCTAAAAAAAATAAGCTAGCCAAACAATACAACAACAGCAGCCCGAGGTGGGGTGTTAGATGATTGAGCACTCAAAAATGTTGTCCCAGACCCTGATAATTCAGTCGACAGTAAAGATAATCATAACCTCTGGTTTAAAATAGAGGCAATTACTAAATGAAATATTGATATCTATATTGTTTTTTGAAAATTTCTAGATTCAATACAGAGAATCCCAAAATGGACTTTCTGGAAGTTTCTTGTGAGTCCTGAGGGCCAGGTGGTGCGTTTCTGGAAGCCGGAGGAGCCCATAGATGACATCCGAAAGGAAGCCACAGCGCTTGTGCGGAATATCATATTGAAGAAGAGACAGGAACTATGATGTGCACAAACTCCTTTAGAGACGTTTAAGTGCGTATAGATCTTCTGTGTTATTTTGGTAAATGTGAAAGAAACTGGCATAAGATTCGTCAGTAAGGCCTGTCTTTGTGTGCTTGTATGTGTGTGCTAATGTTAATAAATAATTAGAATTTTTGTGAAAGGAAATATGATTTTGAAAAACTATACCTTTTGAAATGTCTTTTAACAATCAAACTGGAATATTTAAAGATGCAACCATGCAAAGGTTTCAAACCACTTTTCTGGCATGTGACAAGAAAACCACTGAACAATCAAGTTTGTAACTGTATATGTTACTCTATTGGATTAAACGAAAGTATTGCAGATTAATGCATATTCAGTTACACTAGCACATACAGAATTCAGATTAGCATGGGATATAAGAAGTAATGTTATTTCTTAAAAGTATTACTTTGTCTTGCCTGTTAAGTAATGTTTACTTGACAACTGTTGTTGAATAAAAATTATGATCAATGGCTTAACATGTGAAGTAGCATATTTGTTAGCATTTGAAGACTGAGAATATCACAAAGATACACAAGTGCACTGTTGTTTTGGAGCATATGCAACAATTTCAGCGAAAAACTGGACCAGTACTTATTCAGCCTGCAGGTCTGGTCTGTATGTTTGAATAATAAAAAGCCTGGGGGGGGGGGGGGGTCTTTAAACGTAACAAAATCCATCATCGTGAAATTCTGTGATAATTTTTGAGGAATGCTGTTTCACAAAAGTTGCATAACAGAAAAAACAATATTTAAACACTTTTCTTTTAGTTTATGAAAACTACAATGCCAAACATCCATATGGAGCATGGAGAACCAAACCTCAGTCTTAATGGTAATGGCAATTATTTGTTGTTTTGTTAAAAAAAAACAAAAAAATGTATTTTTTTCCATGTCCACTAGATGGCAAAATCGTGCAACATGACAAATGATTTCTCTCTCACTTTCAGGTTGCATGGTTGCCATGTCTGCACCTGATTCATTTTAATTCAACTAACTGAAAATGGTGGTTTGTGTAAAGGGAAAAAACAGTATCTATATGGCAGTACAATATGCGCTGTTATGTATAATGCATTAGCCTGTATAGTGTCATTAGTGTACACTGTAAAACATACTAGTGAACATTAGTATTTAGCATGCTCTATTTAGAAGGTAGGTTGTAGATGTGCATTACAGCAATCAAAAACAGAGGCAGTGTTTACAGTGTACCCTATATGTAGCATACTTTAGGTCTAGGGTAGGCTAGCAGTTTCTTGGGGGGACAAATAGTATTCCAGTTTCCTTTGTTTAGCTATTGCTTCTGTCCATTGTCAATATAATGTATTTTTATATTAATTTTTTTATATTTATTATACAATAATTTGATTTTTTTCTAGCTGTGATTTTCTCCAAGAGGCCATAAGCAGAAATCTTAGAAAGCGACAGCCCTTGTACACTCATTCTTCATCCTTCTGACTAATGTGACAGTAGAGGCACAAATGCCAAAGAACAGAGTAATGAGTTGATGTCCATCTCTGCCAACTCTGTAGCAATCACCTTCCCTGTCCTCATGTTTAACAGATTCAGCTTGACCCAGCCAATCTATCACACTGTTCTTAGAGGAGAAACATCCTCAGCACTAAATGTACCAAGCGTCCAGACAAGTGAAGGCGTACATTCTTAAGCTTCAAAGTTCATCCTGGTGGGGTTACCGCTGCCTGACTGTGCTCTGACATTTTGTGAGCTCTGATCAAAAGGGCCCCCGTTTGCTTTGACAGCACAGAAGACCCCATAAGGTGCACTGCTGAGCCTAAAACTCCATGGGAAACTTCAAGACTGAGCATAATGAATGAAAATTACATGCAGGATATTTCCTTGTTGGAATGTCAATAACATCATACAAACTAAGCCAAATGTCTTTTTTGATACTTTAATGGTACTTTTGTTAGTGATACATGAATGACAATGACAAATAATTTGTGGTTGAACTGTCCTTTCAGGAACAAGCAACAAGAATGTGATTAAATTCATATTCATTCTGGTCTATGATTTTTTTTTTATTACTATTATTTTATGTTTTTGTTTTGTTTAGCCATGGGGTGGCAGACGAGGACTCTGGTATTATTTCTTCTGCAGTAATGTGGGTCTGTATGCTTGTCACACCAACACAGACCAAGACATGCATAATTCCCAAGACCTCAATGGGACTGTCTCGAAAGCTGTTACAGCATCACTGTTTATACAACCAGATGTAACCGAGCAGAACAGTCTGCACTTCTTGTTTGAGATCACAGTGACAAAAGCAAGTGTACACACTGCTGAAGATCTGTTTACAGATGTTTAACACACACACACTCTTTATAACCACAGTTATATACACACACTGACAAGAACCATACAAGCTCAACTCCATATTTGAGAGGAACTGGGCTTCTGCATCATGCTTCTTTTCTCTTGAAATATAACAGGGATGTTTTAAAGTGGTTCACCCCAAAATTAAAATTCTGTCATTGTTTCCTCGCCCTCATGTCGTCCAAAACTTGTTGCTGCTATTTTTTATGCAATGAAGCAAATGCACACCTTTTTGAGGTGCTGTGCAAATCAGAGAAAGAACAACATATAGCTGCACTCTCATAAAAAAAAAAGCTAAAGTGAGAGTGCAGTTGTATTTTGTCTTCTTTCTTTTTTTCAATGGAACTCATGAAGTATTTGAAGAATCTTATTTTCATAGTTTATAGTGACCATTCCTATCAAGCTATCAAGCAAAAAAGGCACCAGAAAAGCAGTCCATATGTTTTGTATTCCAAGTCTTCTGAAGTCATACAACAAATTCGTTTGCACTGTGCTTTTGTCATTTAATATTTTTTGGAGCGTCAATCTATTAAATTACGCATCTTATAAAACTATGATCTGCACTCATATACTCTTCTTTTAGCGTTTTATTTTACATTAATAACCAGCAAGACAAAACACAAGCATTTTCGGCTCAAGGCCTTCTTCGGTTCAAATCATGGTTTCATATAGCCTACTGAATAAGAAAAGACAGAAATAATGCTTTTTGACATATCACGTGATGTTGGATATGAAATGCCAATGGTTCTTATGACCAAATGCAAATGATTTCAAATCTGCACCATATTCAAATTAAAATGTACATTATAATAATAATATAGCCTCTTCCTAACAATAACTATAGTATGTCTTCAACAGACTCATACACCTCTAACAGGGAACATTCTCAAAACATTGTTTAATGTTCTTGCAAGATTCTCTCAAACTTATGACCAAACATTCTACCAGTAACATTATTAGAATGTTCATTCAGAGTTATTTGATCTTTAATAATGTTCTCAAAATGGTAGCGCAAGAATAGTATATTTATTCATTGTTCAACTAAAACGTTTTAGTTGGACATTTGTTTAACACTTTTTAAATGTTACTATGTTTCAGAATGTTCAGAGAGCATTGATGTGACATAATGTTCCCATAATGTTTGCACAACCCCCCAAATAAATAAATAAAATAAAATGTTTTAAAAAAACTGGATTTTTCGAACGTTCAGAGAACATTCAGAAATAAAGTTTTCAAACAAAAATGTTCTAAAAATTTTAGCACAAAATTTCACATTGCACATGAAACATTCACACACATTGCGCGTGCAGACGCAGAAGAGGGAAACGCGCCGGCGCCCTGGTGAAGCTCCGCGCGCGCGGCTTTCGGACTGCGCTCCCAAGCATTCATCTCGCGAATGTCCGTTCCCTTCCTAACAAAACGGATGAACTTCTTCTCCTCACCCGCACCAACAAGGACTTTTCAAACTCTTCTGCACTGTGCTTCACTGAAACCTGGCTGAGTGAAGCCATTCCGGACAACGCGCTTCATCTGCCGGGCTTCCAGCTGTTCAGAGCGGATCGCATCGCGGAGTTAACGGGGAAAACCAGAGGTGGTGGATTGTGTTTCTACATCAACGAAAGTTGGTGTTCAGATGTAACAACGCTGAAAAAGGTATGCTGTCCTAATTTAGAGGCACTCATCATAAACTGTAAACCGTTCTACTCGCCGCGGGAGTTTTCCTCTTTCATTCTTGTGAATGTGTACGTGCCTCCGGACGCGTGCGTGAGCGCCGCGATGCAACAGCTGGCCGAACAAATAACTGAAATGGAGCAAAGGTACCCAGACTCTATTTTAATCATTCTTGGAGACTTTAACAAATCAAATCTCTCCCGTGAACTGCCAAAATACAAGCAGCACATTACGTGTCCACCAGAGACAGCACTATTTTGGATCACTGTTACACAGCAATAAAGGATGCATATCACTCTGTCCCACGAGCAGCTTTGGGGCTCTCTGATCACTGTTTAGTTCATCTAATACCGACCTACAGGCAGAAACTGAAATCAGCTAAACCTGTATTAAGGACTGTAAAAAGATGGACTAATGAAGCAGAGCAGGATTTACAAGCTTGTTTCGACCTCACTGATTGGAGTGTCTTTGAAGCTGCAGCCACCGATCTGGACGAGCTCACAGAGACTGTAACTTCATATATCAGTTTCTGTGAAGATATGTGCATTCCTACCAGGACATTCTTATCATTTAATAACGATAAACCGTGGTTTACTGGAAAACTCAAACAGCTTCGTCACGCCAAAGAGGATGCTTACAGAAGTGGGGATAAAATCTTATTTATCCAGGCCAGGAACAGATTAACAACGGAGATCAGAGTGACAAAAAAAAACTGCTCTAAAAAGCTGAGAAAAGAGCTTTCAGCAAACAATCCAGCGTCAGTATGGACTGGTCTGAGGAACATCACCATGTACAAGACACCACCCCCACAGCTTGCGGAGAATCAACAACTGGCTGACGATCTGAATGTGTTTTACAGCAGATTTGAAAAGGATCGTCTACCACCCCCCATCCGCTCTGATCTGCACTTCACACCTTCACCTACCACCCCTGCAACCCCCCTCCCTCCCTCCTCCACCATTCAACCTGTGCTTAAGGTCTGTGTAGAGGATGTGAACCGGGTCTTCAGGAAGCAGATCTGATTCTGATTCTGAAATATTTTTCTGTAACATATTAGATCAATGTTCATCTAGCATTTTTTAAAATGTTACGTGACAATAAACGCTTAACTTCTTTCAGAACCTTCAGAGAACATTCGACTGTAAAGGCTGGAACACACTACACAATTTTTGCCTCGATTTTCTGCCAATTTACAGTCTGGAGAAGCTGATACTAGTTGCCGAAAGTCAGAGCCAGTCTGCAGATTTGAGCTGATAGATTTGACTGAAAATCACATAGTGTGTGATGATTTTTTTATCTTCAGACTATGAATCTATCCAGTTGCAGGATATCAGATATGTTGATATATTTGAGCTGATTTTAGAACACATATTGCTTTCATTTGTCATGCTGCATCTAGCAGTTTCTGCGTGAGTTTGTTGTGATCTGAACCACTTTAAAGTCTGGTAGTGTATGATCCTTAGTCGTTTAGTGTATGATCGCCAGTTTTTCCTCTGTGATTATTACAAAGTCGGTTAAGTGTATGATGCCCAATGTTTTAAAGGCTGGTCAGATTTTGAAAGTCATGTAGTGTATTCCCCCCTTAATGTTCCCATAATGTTTGCAAAATTCTAAAATAGAATGTTCCCTTAACATTCACATAACCATAACAACATTTTAAACATTTAAAAAACAGGATGTTTTCAACGTTCTGCGAACATTCAGAAATAACATTTTCCAAACTTATCGTGGATCGTGGATGATCTTAGAACATATTTTTGTTAGCTGGGTATGGAACACTTTTATGTAGGTTTTTTTTTTGTGTCCGTTTTGGAGCTAAACAAGTTTCCTATGAACCGTCACTGTATAAGAAAATAGCTATATGACAGTTCTTCAAAGATTTTCTTTTTTCCACAGAAAAATAACAGCAAATATGGATTTGGAATGACATGAGGGTGACTAAATAACATAATTTTCATTTTTTTCAGCTATTACTTTAACATTTCAGAAGTGTGTGTGTAATAATCCCTCGGGCTGTCACAGATCCTAGCACCACCCCCATCAAAAAAAAAACTTCTCTGCGTCTCCTCCATGCACTCCAGCACATCAATCAGCAGATGGGCACCTCACCAGCCTCCCACAGGCACTTGCAACCATCAAACACATTCACACTGATTTTCCATCCTAAAAATAAACAGAAAGTATTATTTTGCCACACCCATGGTATTATTAATAAAAGTTTATTACAGAAGCGTTGAACAGTCAGTCTTATAAACTGTTTGAAGCACAGATTCAGAGGACACAGTATATGACACAGACAGAGAAAGCTCATTCAGACTTACACATAAAACAACATGACAAATAACCTGCCACTGAGTGTATTAGCTTGCTTAGCATTGTGGGTATTGACACCAACTTGGTGTTTATGAGTGACAGATTTACACAGATTACGCAGGTTAAACATCCCAGATAAACTGATCACAAGCCAGGTAACTACAATGATCTAGACACAGAGCCAAACAACAAATGCAAAGATTGCTGTTTTTTATTAATGAATTTTTCACAGGTACTACTAAATAGTCCAAATTAATTTTATATTTAGTTTTGGAAAGATAAAAAGAGGTCACTTTGCCATTTGAATTTGTTGAGGCCCTGTGAAAATGGACAGTTATTAGCACATGTTGTGGGATATTACATATAATATTAATAGTCTGAAGTCAATACTGAGAAAACATTAAGATAACATTAAACAAATACACACACACAACTGACACATTTAAAAGAATACATATATCATAAATAACACTGACATTTAACTATTTGATCATCTGAGCTTTACTCCCAAACAACTAAGTGCTGGTTAGTACAGTAACTATTTGTTTGGCTCATTATGGTTTCAGAAAAACATAAAGATGTTCATGTTACAAGACGACATCGCTACAACAAGTTTTCAGTCACAAACCTGATGAAAACACAGACTAAAGTGCTCAGGTAATTGAAGGCCATGGAACATTAGCTCTTTATCTCGAGGTCCATTAATTTTATCATTAATGACCAAAATTAGATTTAAAATAGATGGGGTGTTGCTGCAACTCTGTGTTACAGGCAAGATTATTTTGAGCATGATGTTAAGAACGTTTTAATAAAGTTGACCAGACATGATTAATCAATGTGCTTGAGATATTAAAATACACCATACAGAAATGTAGCATAATGAACCGCCATATTTCAACGGATGATTCCAAAGGGAGCAGCAGCACTGCAATGACACAGCAAGACATATTTAAGATGACCTGAACACAAAAAGGTGAGCAATTTTCTCATATACAACAAAAATGTTTCTTTGTTGAAATACACCTGTCCTATAGTTTGTTCATCATTAGCAGACAACAAAAACCAGATGCTGGCAGTTCAACAGCGTTTCCTTTTTGTATCATCACTCACAACTACACGACAAGTGGTGCGTGGGTATTCACAAGTGAACATTTTGGAAAGGGGGGGGGGGGTGCAAAAGTCTTGACATGGCAGTTTTGCTTGCGTCACGTGACGTGGGTCGGCTGTATAGTCTGTTGAGCTGGTTTCATGGCTTTTGTTGGGAGATTAGTAGAGCACACACAGAGGGGTGATAGGTCCAGTCTGCTGCGGCAGAGATGGCCTCAGCAATGCAACACTGACAAATATGACCAAACCTGACCAGACCCCACAAAATTCCTAACCATACCTTATTTAAAAGCGGGGTCCGTAGAGCTTCAAATCCACCGTTGGTATGCATCAGCCAGTTGACTGACTCTGGGATTTTTTATTGGCATTTTTTCCTGTCCATCACTGGTCATTCGTGACCGAAGAGGGGCGTAAGAAAGCATCTTTTACGCGACTCTCTGTGGCCCCCTCCAATGAACCCCCACCTCGAGTCAAGGAGCGTCATCTGCCAATACAGTAAGTCAATGGTGAAGCTTTGAGAGAATTTCAAACCAGCGTGTTTCACCGTTTGCCGTGTTCAGGTGGTTAGTTGGTTCTTTAAATGTGATGCTGTTGGTTCACACATAACCACAATGGGAAGGTCATGGAGCTGCAGTGGAGGAGGGAGATGGTAAAAGGTGTTGATTGGGAGAAATGGTACTGAGAGAAGAGAGATCTCTTGCCTCCGCTCTCCCGTTCTTTCTTTATCCCATCGTCATAATTTTTTCCTGTCCATCACTGGTCATTCGTGACCGAAGAGGGGCGTAAGAAAGCATCTTTTACGCGACTCTCTGTGGCCCCCACCAATGAACCCCCACCTCGAGTCAAGGAGCGTCATCTGCCAATACAGTAAGTCAATGGTGAAGCTTTGAGAGAATTTCAAACCAGCGTGTTTCACCGTTTGCCGTGTTCAGGTGGTTAGTTGGCTCTTTAAATGTGATGCTGTTGGTTCACACATAACCACAATGGGAAGGTCATGGAGCTGCAGTGGAGGAGGGAGATGGTAAAAGGTGTTGATTGGGAGAAATGGTACTGAGAGAAGAGAGATCTCTTGCCTCCGCTCTCCCGTTCTTTCTTTATCCCATCGTCAGGTGACAATGATCGTGATTGGTTCACCTCTCACAATGGTGCAGGGTAAAACTACCTGAACTTTTCTGTTCCCCGATGCTCCATGGCTCCAGATCCTCTTCCTCATCATCGTCTTCATCCTCCTCTTCTTCATAGTGGCTGGGTTCTTCAATGGAGCTCTCCATGTGGTAGCAATAGGGCTGACCCTCTGTGTACTCATAGATGGTGGGCAGACTGCCCTTTAGACTACAGCGTCGCCGTAGGGCCACCAGAAGAGGCTGAGAACAGAGTAGAAACAATTTAAAAACTTTTGAGTTACATTTACCTACAGATAATATCTGAAGAATGTCTATTGTCTGGATGTGGGTTACAGAAAATCATGGAGTCTCCTTAAATTTATTTCTTATATTAGATGAGATACCAGCAGTACTTGAATGATCATCTGTTACTTAACATTGAAAGTTGGTTAAAAAGTTCTAAAATTATTTGAACAAAGAAAATATTTCGACAAAGGTCAAACTAAATGAGAAGTGTACAGTAAAAATATTGGTAACGCACTTCACAATATAGTTCAATTTTTTTACATCAGTCAATGCATAAGGTATCATGAACTATCAAAAAGCAACAAAATGTATTAATCTAGGTCAATTCTATTGATAATTGTTAAATCATGTTTATTTATAAATGCATTATATATATATATATACGTGCATACACATCGTAAAATGTATACTGTAGAAATGAACAGGAACCAATAAAAATGATGTATAAGTATTGTTCATTGTTAGTTCAGGATACATAATGCACCAACTACTGATAACACATTGATGCTTTTCTCCTCAGGGAAAACTAGTCCCATCCAAATAGGACTTTAATCAACTGGTTCACCCTGCCAGTTGAAAATGGTGAGTGAAAACATATAAAACAAATATTTATCTTGCATAAACTGATTCATCCAAGTAGAACATGTTCCTGGATCAACATCCTTGATGTTCTTGGTACAACATTACAATCAGCCAATAATATTTTATGTTTTGGGTCTCTGAATTAGCCTCAAAAGTAAGGCTATGACTGTTTGTCAGCGAATATTGCTCCAGGAGCATCAAGTATGTCCTACAAGGCTAATCCATGTTGTACCTCTTATAAAGTAGGCAACATGTCTTGTAGTACAACCGTGTTTTACCCAAAATAAAGCATTTATCTCAGTGTAATTATTACAATAAGGGGAACTGTAATTGATTTTAAGATTCTGTTGTTTTACCTGTGGCATGGTAAATATGTCCACGTTGTTGCCCAGGTCAGCCCAGGCAAGACAACTGAACTTCTTGGAATCTTTGAGGGCTTCAGTCAGATCTTTAAGGATGCCAAGAGTCAGACGGTTCCCATTGAGAGCCAGTGTTGTGAGTTTGAGCAATGCACCCAGGAAGGGCAGAAGTAGACGTAGGCCCTCGTCCCGGAGCTCAGTGAAACTAAGATCTACGGATATCACAGCGCCCCCACTGGTCTGGAGGTAATACGCCACATGCCGTATGTCGCGAGTTGATAAAGGGATGCCAGACAGGTCCACAGAGTCACTGCAGAGCTTCTTCTGAAGTGTTGTTTTAAGACTAAAAAGTGAAAGAAAAAAAATGATACACTGAGGAATTCAATGAGAAAACTAAAAACAGATATACAAGCATTGGGGTGATTTGAACTGTAAATCTGATCATTTATAACAAATAAGGAAGTGTTGTAGCTTTAAGAAAATAGGATTTGGATTTTTGGTCTTTATTGAAATTATTGAAGCAGTTACTTTTCAGTACTTCAAATTACAGGAAAAAGGATAAGAAGGCTGCTGTGGTGGGGGAAGAGTTTGGGATAGTTTTGCGCTCAAACTCATCCTTTGCCTTTGGAATTTGATTATTTCATAATCGTATGCAAGTAATTTTACTCTCTAGTACATTAGTGTGATTAAAGAAGCAGCTTTTCGGAAGAACACTGCAGATATAAAACAAGAAACAGGAATAAAGAACTGAGTACACAGTCTGTTATTGATTGTCATCTGTCTTTGCCAAGTCGTGAGAAGCATGAGTTGCCACTATCTATGTAAATTGCATCTTTATTGTATCTATACTGATAAACATCTATTCAGTGAATATTATCCTTTGCAATTATTTGTTCAACGACTTAGAGTCATGCACTCTCAGAAAAAAAAACTGTCACTTGGGCAATACCCTATAAGGTACAAAAGCTACATATTACCTTAAAGGTACATATTAATATTTTAAACGTACATATTAGTAGGCCTACTTTAAAAGTACATATTAGTACCTAAATTGTACATATTAGTATTTTTTGAAAGGGTACCGCCCCAGTGACTATTTTGTACCTCTTTTTTGACCACAAATTGGTCATGTCTTGTCTTTGCCTAACTGAACCTTCTGTTTCTTCTTTTTGAGTCATTATTTGGTGAATGTTTAGTCTATTTGCAAGGCACAAACAATTTTCAGCATGAAAAGTCTTCTCAGGTACTCTGTGATGCATAGTAGTCTCATGAATCAGTAATCAGTGACTTCCTCGCACGAGTTCATGCTTCTAATTTATGCATGAACATATGGGATGTCTTTGAGTATGCAAGTCAAATACTGTACATAAGAACATAGATGTACTGTACCAAAGTAGCACTGGGGAAACATACAGTCTGTAAGAGGAGATAATATTAGAGCTCTATAAGAGACTGATAAAACCTCCTAAAGTATGATTTTTCTTCTCAAACCATTTCTGAAGTAAGGTTCATAGTCAGAGTTCACTATTGTTCTGCCAAATACTGGATCCCTGCCGCTGGTGAAAGCTGCTGTTATGATTTTTGTTTGTTTGTTTCTTATGATGTTTGCAGGCAGCAGACAGAATCAGTGCCTTTCTGCTCACCCAAAATAAATCTTTTTTACACTCTCAAAACAGTTCCAATGAACAGTTGATAAGACATCCATATTTAGTTCAAAGTCTAGCATTCAACTGAACTGTACTTTTTAGATTTGAATATTAGACTAATCAAAGCCTGCTCATCTGAATGGAAAAGAACAGGATTATACAAAAAATACAAAAAGATAAGAATGTTCATTAGGAGGTGTAATTCAATACAAAACATACTTTCCCAGTCTAATTTGCAAAGTTAAACAAGTAAGCCATTCCCTTATGAAAAAGAAGTGCACTTATAATTGTAATGAATGTGCAGTTGTACTTAAACTCTTAGAAGTTTCAGATAATATAATATTAATGAAACAAAAGGCCATTGTACTTAAAGAGCATACAATTTAAAACTGTATTTATTAACAAACTTGTAAAAAGTGCAATTTGTAATGTGAGAATAAAAGTTTTTTTAAGTACATTTTAAATTATTTGGCTTTAATCTTTTATTGTGTTTTACAGACATGCAATTATTTTGACATGTTGACTAACATACTATACTAATATAACATACTAAGCACCTATAAAGTACTTATTTATATTTTTAACTGTTTTCTGATATTACAGTGCATTTACTTTACATTTACTTCACTAAATGGCAACTTAATGCATTTCCATTTAATTTACATAACATGCAATTAAGTGTCTGAAAACATTACATTCATTTCACCATTAACTAAATATATTATTTCCATAATAAGTACTCTTTTTAAAGGCATGCTAAAGTGTACTTTCACAAGGGTTTCTCAGTGTCTCTGTGGTGCCTATAAAGAACTGATCAGTTTGTATGAGGATCTAGACTAGCGTGACAACCAAAAATATGAGTCTGGGGCGTGGCTATCTATTTGGTTGACCAATGGCAGATGGGGGCATGTTCAGGAACCCTTTTTTAAAACATTATTTTTCCAATTCCATTTGGTGCCAGTAATGGTACCAAAATTATACGCTTCACCTTTAAAACCAACTAAAATGTTTATGCTTACACAAGATACTTTTATTTATTTATTTTTTAAATGAAGTGAATATCAGGAAAGATGCTCCTGTCAAAAGAGTAGCGTTCCTCCCCACCTCAGTCCTCTATCCAGCACCATTTCCATCTCTGTGCCAGCGTGTGTGCTTCATTTTGACCCGGTTCCATTAACAGGATCAATAAAATGCAAACACAGACATACATCCACTTGAAAATCACTCAGCTCCACAGATGTACATGATACTTTCGTCATGATTTGGGTCACATGGTAACAATGAAGAGATTGAAATGGAAATAGGGATGGTCCTGTAATATATAATGCCACACTAACCACAGGACAGAGATCAAAAGAATACTCATTTGCTGAGGAAGCACACACACATATACACCCACACTGAGATGCAAATGTATTATTAAAATCCTCTCAAAGGCTGATATCTCCTCATGAAATCCCACTGACAGTCTTCCTCTATTTTCCTATGACTGGTAGCAGGTGGCATCGCTCTTCTGTGTTTGGGACCCAATTCAATTTATTTGCCAAATATAACTCCAGGTCCAAACCCCCTGGGGATTGTGCTGTATACGAGTATCCACAGGCTTTATTTTGACATACAGTGGTTCTTTTAAGCTTGCTGCCTCATTTTTGCTAACTCACACGGCAATCTGCTCTGCCTTTAAACAGTGACATTTGAGGGATCTTTGTGATTAAATAGCAATAGGTTGGCCCATGAAAAGACTGCGTGCTTTGATGAAATGCTGAAGAATTTCTTTGAAGATGCTTTAGGGATCAATTTAGATAAAAAGTCAGCAGGGAGGTGCTTTTGAGAGAAAATTTGATTAGTCTGACCTGTCAAACTTGCTTCAGATTTGAATTATTTAAAGGCAAGGACAAATTGGTTATTCAAATTTTATTTTTTTTGCATTTTGCCATTTTAAGCATTGAAAAAAGTTAAATAAAAGTAAAAAAAAACAAAAACAAAACAGCAAAACATTTAAAGAAATAGCCCACCGAAAAATGAACATTTTCTGAAAATTTGCTCACCCTTAGATTATGTAGATGAGTTTGTTTCATCATCTGAACAGATTTAGAGAAATGTAACATTACATCACTTGCTCACCAATGGCTCCTCTGCAGTGAATGGGTGCCGTCAGAATCCAAACAGCTGATAAAACATCACAATAATCCACACAACTCCAGTCCATCAGTTAACATCTTCTGATGTGAAAAGAACTGTTCAAACCATTGCTTCTCGTTAAAATATGAGTTCTCGATCCATAATATTGCTTTCTCCACTGAAAAAGTCATTTCATCTGAATCAGGTGAGAAATCTGTTCTGATGAAGAAGCAAACTCATCTACATCTCGGATGGCCTGAGGTTGAGTTCATTTTTGGATTAACTATTTCTTTAAACATTCTTAAAACAGGATCAATTTACTTGAGGAGCACAATTGTCTACAATGTTTTGTTCTTGTTTTAAAGCGTAATCTCAATATACGTGAGATATTTTTACTGAAAAATAAGAAAAATACTGATTGATCATTTTTTAAATAGTTTTTTTGTGTGATGTGCTGTATGTTGTCAAAAGGTGAACTGTGAATTTCAGGTTGTGATACCTAAACTACAGCACAAATGTGCCATCTGTGCCACTGCAGGATGGGTAAAAGAATAATAAAAGTCATTTTAATGTGTTATTTATCTATTTATTGTTCTCGCAACCAGGTGCCAGTTTGAATTACAGTCACTTCGGGCTCACTTCACGTTCTTTGGCAACCAGCAGCTATGAGTGACATTCATTTTCCTTTCTGTCAGCTTTCGTACGATCACAGACACTAAGCATTCTGCACTCAGACGCTACCAATGTCTGTTCCCTCTGCACCACTTTTCTAGTCTACAGAAATATGTGAGTTCTGAAACACATCGAAGCATCAATAGAAAGACAAGATTGCTCAGCCCTCATTTTCTCCCTCCAGTCTTCCCTGACGTGTCTGATTCAAGCCTCACTCCATTTTGTTTGTACAGAGTCATCAATGATGCAAAATACCTCCATTATTAATTCTGGCCTAAAGGTACATTCGTCGTCTTCTCTATTTTCTTTCACTCTTTCAGTAAGTACCCTGCTGGACTTTCATCCCCTAATCCAATATTACATATCTGCTGCCAAAAAAGTTTTTAAACTGAACATAATATAACTACTTAAAATAATCACAAGCATCAATCTGCCATGAAAATCCCCCAAATGAATAGCCTCAAAGGCATAATATTATTTTGGCAGATGAGTAAACCATTGAACAGACTTTACAGAAAGTGTCTACATGCTTTTTTTTTCTACAAATGCACACTTTGCATTAATTATTATGCTAAATTGACAGTCCAACTAAATATATCACAATTACAGATGTAAGAGGGAAGGATATTTCCATATTATTCTGATACCTCTGGCAAGAAGAATTCACTGAATCTTTTCTGCTTTACTGGCATGTTACACAATCAGTAATCAACAGGCTCTTCTCTTCTCGCTCATCCCAAATTGCTTCATTTAAGGTATAAAATCGCCCTTTTAGCACCTATGTCAATCTGATTTTGATCACAAAGGGTTGAAAAGAGGCAAGCAGCATAGCTTAACGTCTCCCTAATCATGAACAGCTTGTTCATTAAAAAGCAAATATGCAAATCTGAACAAGAACACAAAATTGTATTCTAGCATTACTGCAAAATCCTCATTTAAATATGAATTTCTCGTTCAGTAATCTGTCTAAATGAACAAAGGAATAAGGGAAGTGTTGTCTAATATGCTAATGAGAGGCACAAGAAACCAACTAACTGCTTCAAGCTATAGCTGATAGCATCTTAAACACAACCACACATAAAATGACTTTATGGTAATGCATATGTGTGGAGTCAACTGTTACTTTTGTGCATACAGCTTCATCATCTGTTAGACTTTTGTCTAGAAATTGTTCTGCTTTGGCAGTGAAAAGACCTACACGGTTGTATGGCAGTCAAGCATGACAAGAAGCTAGTGTTAAGACCCTGAGAATGTTAAAGTACTGCGGGTTGTTGTCATCGCACACTGCAACTCTCTACATTCCCATGAAATTCTATGAAAAAAGACAAATCAAAAAGTAATCAAAATATTTCTGTCAGTGTGAAAAAAAAAAATTAAGCTTCTTTTCTGGATTTCATAGAACTGTTTATGCCTAAATATTCTATATTAAAAGAAAGAGACAATTTGGCACAACAATATACATAAAACAAAATGCATTTGATTTATTAATGTATTTACATTATTGTACATTATATTTGTAAGTGAATTAAAATAATACATTACTCTTGCACTTTAGGGTCAGTACGTTTTTTTGGAAAGAAATCAATTTTATTCAGTAAGGATGCAATAAATTTATCAAAAGTGACAGTAAAGATTTAGAATGTTGCAAAATATTTGCATTTCAAATAAATCCTTTTGAACGTTCTATTCATCAAAGCACAAAATGCTCATATTAGACTGATTTCTGAAGGATCATGTGACATTGACGACTGAAGTAATGGCTGCTGAAAATTTAGTTTTACCATCACAGGAATACATTTCAACTTAAATATACTAAAATAGAAAAAAAATGTAATTTTAAATTGTATTAATATTTCACAATATTACTGTTTATACTCTATTTTTGATCAAATAAATGCATTTTTTGATTATTGTCAGTTTAAGTGCCGGTGATGCATGTGTTGCCAAGTATTACAATGAAAACAAAACTAAAAATAAATAAAAAATAAACCGAAATTAGTTCAAATCTTTTGCAAATAAGATAAAGATATCACTAACCGTAAACTGCAACTTCCCACCTTATTAACTTTCTAAATTGTCAAATTAAGTGGAAAAGACAAGTCCAAATCTGGCAACACGATGGAGGCTGTGCCCTCACTCACAACTCTATCAAGCCTCGTTTACTCCAACAGTGAACATTTTCATACCACGGACACTGTACATTCTTGCAAACTGTCTAAACCTAATTATGCAGATACTCATATGAGAAGTTTTAAACAGCGAAGTCATTCAGAGAACAAATTTTATTTCTGAACATGAAGATAAGGTCTGGACCTTGGTGACCTCATAGCTGGCTACTTCCATTGGCATAGGCATCATTTACACCATTTTTTGGTTTATTTTTTGTCCCCATCACTTCAGAGCAGTCCTGAGTCAGTCAATCAACTGCAACAGAGATGAGTAGGAATGCTAACATAGTGTTTGTTTGTCTGACTATGATAATAGTCTACAAATGGGACAAAAAATATAAAAGAATCTCCAGTGCAAAGCAAACATGGTTGTGAGTGTGATTATTTAGCAAAACCTGTTCACAAGAAGTAAAGCCGGTTTTCCGGGGTCTGTTCTTCATCCCTGAATGGGTCTGAAAGGGTCTGAGAGGTGACAGATAATGCAGAGGATACTGAAAGCTTAAAACCAACCAAGCAGAATGAGTGACAGTGAAAAGGAAGACAAGAGGAAAAGAGTGGTACAAAGACATGTCTCCCACCGCCGTTGACATGGCAATAGCTGTTTTCTACCTGAGTGGATGCTTTTACACCTTTGATCAGTGTGAGATTCAGACTCACACTTACCTCCAGGAGCAGATGCTGGTCTGTCTTTCTATGAAGGCCTGCAAATATCACTAACACATCGTGGCCTTAACTGAGCACAGGTATAGAACACACAGAAGTAGAAACACTGACAATTACATGCCATCTGAGAACAGAATCACTACCTGCTGAAATTCAAATCACAAATACGGGTTTGAAACCACATGAGGGTGAGCAAACAATGACAGAATTGTCTTTTGTTTGTGTAAACTAATTGTTAAAGTCTCTGGCATTTCAGATTTACCACTGAGAACTAACCCCTAGTAATCTTTCATGTGTCTCCACTAGAGAGTTTCAGATAAGATCTCAACAGTGTCACAAACTGTTCATATTTGCAGAGATATCAATTCGCAATCCAAAAAGATTTGAAACAGGCACTGAAGCATTGCTAATCAAATTCTTCCAAAAGCAGATTATCTAGATTCTAGACCATGCAATCCATAATAGGTTTATAGCTTGAAAGTTGTATGCAGAGAAATTCCTGTTCAGTCTGCAACTTTTTGGAAACTTTTTGCTCATATTTTAGAAGTTTCATTTTGTTTGGCTAAAGTGCAAACAAAAGCCTTTCCACATAAAGTGGCAACTCATTTTAATATATGAACACATAATCATCAAGTCGTGATCTCTCATAACGTTAGTGCCTAATTACTAACCAGTCACATGAATAATATTCATAAGCTAAGCGCATAAGTTTTATGCAATCACTTATTCTCTTAGTTCATGGTGTTTATGCCTTGTTGATTAGGAAAACATTCAAGTTTTGTTGGGTAGCTCTCTTAGAGTGTCTATTAGTTGTTACACTATCTACGTTTCAAATGTGCAGTGTAAAAAGGAGCAAATCCAAAATAATTTAGAATGACAGAACTGAGCAAATGTGAAAATTGCAACACACATTTGTGATTCAGACTGTTTAAACCTTGCTCATTAGGAGTGGTTGTCATTGCCGTACCTTTACTTACACTACCGTTCATAAGTTAGGTGTCAGTAAGACATATTTTTAAAGAAATTAATATTTTTATTCAGCAAGGATGCATGAGACAGCCAAAAATGACAGTAAACATATTTATAACATTCAAAAATTATTGTTAATGTTAATTTGAGCAGAATTTTTTTTATAATTTGATATACAGCACCGTTGTGCTACGGGTGTCCCGAGTTCGAATCCCAAATCGAAGACCTTTCCCGATCCGCCCCACTATTTCTCTCCCACTTTGCTTCCTGTCAGCTGTGATCTGTCCTATCATAATAAAGGTGAAAAAAAATGCCAAAAATAAATCTTTAAAAGAAAACTGTAATAATGTCACAATATTGCTGTTTTTATTGTATTTTAAATCAAATAAATGCAAGCTTGGTGAGCATAAGAGACATAAAAAATCTTACCAATCCCAAACAATTGAACGTTCAATTGATACGTCATTGCATTCATGTGCATCCATATATGTGATCAATTACAATACTCAGTCACTGCAAAAACACATTGCAAATAGAAAATGTTGATGCAAGGGAAGTAGAATTAATTGTGCATCCCTAATACATGTGAAAGCAAAAATGGCTGACTGACCGATTGTGTTTGTGTATGTCTGAGCATGCATGTGTGCAGTCTGGATAAACCAGACAGTCACACAGTCATCAAAGACAGTCACAAACAATTGAACGGTAGTAATTTAAATACCTCTTCATCATTGCATTCATGTGCATCCATATATGTGATCAATTACAATACTCAGTCACTGCAAAAACACATTGCAAATAGAAAATGTTGATGCAAGGGAAGTAGAATTAATTGTGCATCCCTAATACATGTGAAAGCAAAAATGGCTGACTGACCGATTGTGTTTGTGTATGTCTGAGCATGCATGTGTGCAGTCTGGATAAACCAGACAGTCACACAGTCATCAAAGACAGTCGCTTTATACTGCCAATCAAACACATGAGGGTGTCAGAAAGATCCTATTTCATGCAGATTCTCCACAATGCCTGTTTGACACTCCTGATCAAGCCCCAAGAATCTGCACATAAAAGAACCAGCACAACACGAAATCCTGCTTCTTTCATCGCCTCTTAGATCTCTCTTACTCCCTACATGTAGCATTGTCAGACCGTTCTGCTCTCTCTTTCCTATCGAGTAACACACCGTGATGTTACATTAATCATTTTACCCACTCTATAATTACATTATCTTCAGTCGCCATCCATGCAAGTTAAACCCCAATAAAAGTCTGAGGATGTCTCTATAAGAGACGAGCAAACTAATGCAGATCCATCAAAAGTGAACAGACACATATAAATCTGTCAATTAAAATATAATCAACCCTCTTTCTCATTTAGTTTTTCATTTTCATGTAAATGGAGCTGGATTACGGTGATATGACACCTAATAGGACCAGAAATCATGAAATGAAAAATAGCGAATAAAGGGGCACACATACGATGTAACCTATAAAATATCTCAAGATATATCCTCTGAAAATAAGTCTCAAATCGCAAAGCATCAAGTAAATGCATCTTTTAGGTATTTTACTGAAAAAAGACAAAAATATTGATTCAGAACAAACACTTTTTCTCCATTTCTGAGGTTCGCTGTCTTGTTTTATCTTGTCCTTTGCTCTAAGGCCATACCCTGTTTCTTCATTTCTTTCTCAGACTCTTTTGAAGAGCGCGTTCCTTGTGCTGTGTCTGGTTTCTGTAGTGTAGAGCAGCAGGGACCTGCAAACTCTCTGTTTGTCAGATTGACTTATATGAACACAAAGGGAGCTCTAGGGAGAGTATAACAGATCCTCCGCAACAGGGCTCCTAAACCTGAGCTACAGACACACACACACTGCAGAGCAATCTTCTCTGAATCTCTAATCACACAGAAGGTTGGCACCACTGCCAATAAAGCCAAATTAGATGAACTTGCACACACATAAAACTCTTACTAACAGAAAAGTATCAAAAGAATCATGGTAATACCATGTTTTTGGACATCTTTATAGTAAGTTTTTTTGACATGTATTCTTTGAAGTACCTTGAGTACCATGTAAATAATAAGGCACGTGCATATGTTAATCAGTAACACATCAATAACAGCCTATATATAAATTTACCATGATATTACACTGTTAAAAACGAAACATTTAATAAATTATGTTAAAAATTAAATAACTTGCAAAATATTTTACATAATTTCTTCAGCAAGAATTACAAATGTATAATAAATATAATATTATATAATATAATACAAATTAGTATAAATTAATAATATGTTTACATAATGCATTACCCACCATAATACCATGTTTTTTAAACATGTACCATGGTATTCTTCAAAGTATCTTGGAGTGCCATGTAAATAATAATGCACTTGCATTTGTTAATCATGCATAAGTACCACTGTAAGGCTGTATAACAGAGCCATAGTATTACATTGTAAAAAAATATATAATATAATATAATATATTATAATATAATGTTTGTACCATTCTTTAGATATGTACCACCATAATATTATATATTATGCTACAATATAATTTTAACTATATGTGGCACACACCAATATATCTTAACCTGTGTTCATTTTTGTCTGGTTTTGAACATGAATCTAACTAATTTAGTTAGGTTTATATATATAAAACAAAAAATTGTGCATGACAAGATATATTCTCTGAAAGTCTTAATATATCATGCAAATTTGCTTCTCAAGTAAATGTATCTTGTTTTAAGTATTTTTTGTATGTCTAGATATTTTAGTGGACCAAAATATTGATTAAGAAAAAGATTTTTGGCAGTGAACCATTTGATAGCATCACTGAACTATTGGAACTGCCACATTATTTCTCATAAGCGATATGACCTTGTTTCAAAATGACCAGTACTGTAACACTTGCTTCTGTTTAGCGACCCTGCATAATACATGAGAACTGCAGTGTGAAAATACCCTTCTCTCTCTGTGTCTCTCATCCACTCATTGCTTTATCCTCCCCTGAGAGCCTAAAGGTAATGGAGCAGAGCAGCATGGTTAATTCGGAATGTGGAAAAACTGTTTTGAGTAGAGGCAATGGATTCAGGGCGCATGTAATGGCCATGTGGGTGGAACGCATACATACACACATCTATCCGCTTTTCAACAAACACAAAATATGTGAAATATATTCTGCAACCATTGACTGATGCTTGTTTAACACCCTGCAAACTGGCTGCTCTAATGAATTTAATTAATCAAGTGAAGTGAACAGGTTTATGTTGGATAAATAAAGTTCAGGTCAAACTTGTGGAGCATTATACACCCAAGTCACAAAGGGCATTATGGCTCTCTCTACAGACAGCACTATCCATATCCAGCAGCAGTGCTGGTAAAAAGACTCTACCAATCAATAGCAGAGATGGGGGGCTGAGATTAATGGGCTGGCGGTGGCAGGCCAAACAAGCTCTAATTTGTTACACTCATCTATAATCACACTGTCAGAAACTGCTACCAGATTTCTGCTCAGTAAATCATGGAACAGATCAGCAGTTTATGCAAATTTTTGAAGATTTTCAAGGTCCTAGAAAAGAAGGAATGGCAAAAAGATGTGTTTTTATGTAAACTCATAATTATGGTAGCACTTCAGTATAGGGAACACTTATTCACTATTAACTATGACTTTTCCCTCAATAATTTCCTAATTTGCTGCTTATTAATAGTTAATAAGGTAGTTGCTAAATTTAGGATTAGGGATGTAGAATAAGGTCATGTAGAATAAGGCATTAATATGTGCTTAATTACTACTAATAAATGGCTAATATTCTATTTATATGCAACTAGTTAAGAGACCCTAAAATAAAGTGTTATCATAATTATAATAGGTAATTAATCTCAATTAGTAACTTAGTATCCCATCATTTTGATTTTTTTATCTTATGACTTTTTAATGCAATAATTCTGACTTCTAACTTACATTCTCATAATTTTGCCTTAGTATCTCATAATTGCAGCTTTTTCTATAATATCCACTTTGTCATAATTATGACTTTTTTCATAATTAAAACTTTCCATCTTATAATGTATGACTTTTCATATCATAATTTTAATGTCATACTTATGTCGTATATTGTAATTTCTTCTTGATGTCATAATTGTGACTTTTTATATGATAATTTCTACTTTTTATGTCATAATTATGAATTTTTATCTCATAATTTCAACTTCTTATGTCATAATTATGTCAGTTGTAAAGTTTTTATCTCATACTTATGATTTTTTGTTCATATGTGACTGAAATGGGATTTCATAGTATTGAATCCTGTGCAATGGCATCGTACAGTTGTGTCCAGCACGAATTTGTGTCCGTTTCTATATCATTACCTAATTTGCATAATTCCTTTAGTGAACTGGGTATCAGTGGGCACAAATCCCACCTGAATGTCTGCCACGCACAGAGCCTTTTTTGGCAGCCATCTCTCTGATATAATCAAATTCAGCCACGGTCACTTGCAAAGCAGGTCAGACTGAAGCGTGCAGTTTCCTAGAGTCAGTTTACTTACAGTCCTGTAGTCTATACTGAGTGTCAAACTGAGCTGAATCTTTAGATGAGAATGTACATCTCCTTTATGAACCACCTCCTCATGACTCTGACAGATGCACAGCAAGATCTCCATCTAATTTAATGCATCTTCTCCTATACTCCGAAGCAGCCTCATGGGTTCAGCAGCTGCATTAATCATTATGAGAAGAAGAAAAATTCTGCATGCTATTATAGACCATCTTTAATAGACAAGAATGATAAGCAAGCAGACTCTAGTTTTCATAGAACTGCTAGTTTCTATTGTGCCCCACAGCTAGTATGGCTTACAAATCAAGACTTCAGCAGGAAAAGGAAATCGGTCTCGATGGAATGGCCTGTGGTGCTGATTCAAAGATCCTATATAGCTGTTGGGCTGACTTAAGGCGCACAGATGCTTTGCTGATCTTCAATCATATCGTACTTTCAGCATATCAGCGAATTCAGACACAGTGGTCAGATAACACTCTGAATATCTTTCAAAGAATTTATTCCTTTAAGAAATGGTTGTGATGCAAGTTGTTAAAATAACAACTGACGTCACTCAAAAACAACAGTAGTTTGAGTTTATCCAGACCTGAGCTTAAAAGTTGATTGAAGAGAATTAACTCAACTTCTGCTTGATGCATGCAGGGTTTGAAATAAATACATGAAGAAACACAAACTAGACATCTTAGGACAACTAATCACTATACGCAAACACGTTTCTTTTCATTTACTTTAATTAGCAATCAATGAAGTGAAGAAATTACACGCTGAAGTGAAGCTGAATGACTCACCTTCTTTGGGCACTGCATGTCTCTAGCCAGGCTCAGCAGGAGCTCATGAGATATGGGGTCCACCAGGTTTAGAAAGGATGTGTTCTTATAGAGGATATCATTGAGTGATGTACCCTCTAATCCCAGGTCCTGAAAAAGAAAAAGATAGAAAGAGAGCACATATTATCAGTCCCTCACTCAAGCTGCCTTTTCTGGCAATTTCATGATGTACTGTATGGCTCTGAATGCTTATTTTTGTCCTTTTTCATATTGGTAATGCCAGGGATTTATGCTGAAATCTATATCCATATAGGTAGTTAGGTACACAAGTTACTATCTTGATTGCTATCTGTATGGAAGCTAAGATAACAAGGGGCCACATTTACTAATAATTTCACACAATTTCCTTATTTATGTGTGCAACAGTTGGTGACTCTAAAATCAAAGTACAACAACTAGTTTTTGTATTGGTTGGGAGTATGTACTGTAAGTTGGGTTGCTCTTTAGAATTTGCTGGGCCGATGTTCGCGCATTGTTTGGGGGGAAAAATTATGCAAATGATGTATCAGTATTTCTGCCTGAATTAGTCCATATGCAAGAGTTTGCACAAATACAGTATGTGCGTATACTTTTATCTGGAACAAAAACATTTGGATATTGCCAATTAAAATGAAATTTGAATTTAAACGAAGCATTAAAATGAAACTCATTTTATAATAATTTAATTTCACTAAAATAAATAACGAAGTTAGAAAACACTCTAATGTATTTACTGTAACTGAGACAAAAACATATTGAAGAATAGCAGAATTTAACTAAAAAGTCTGCTTAAAAAAAAGAGACTTTGCAATGAAGTTTTCTACTTTGAAATAGTTAATACCAAACATCTCTGGTCTCTTTTTAAAATGATTATAGACCCCAATGCTCAAATTTTGTAATTTTTTTAACAAACTAGCTATCAATTACATGTATGATTTGTGATTTTACTGACTTCAGAGAACACTGTCCATGTCGCCAAGACCCACTATTATGGCTTTAATGGGCCTGACTATTTTATTCTTTCTCTTCTTTTAAAGTCCTACAGACACTAATTTTATCACTTAAAACTTTGATAATCAAAATAGCATATTTAAATGTTTTTCCCAAGAAAATAATTTCCTTATGTCTTAAAATTACTTGAATATAATTTTAAACCCGTACCTTATTGAGTTTACAAGGCTCTATGAATATGCAAATTAGTCCCCGCCTCCACTCAATCACACCTGCTCTACTTTCACTCTACTTTACTACTTTCACTTTAACTGAAGCAGTAAACACTACACAATGGCAAGAGGCAATACTGGATAAATGATTATAGGAGAGTGAATCCGTGAGTGAAATTATTTAAATTCTGAATGGATTATAGCCTAGAATGTGCACAAAGTACGCCCAGTTTATTATGACTAAAAAGCTGTCACACATCTTAGTACATTGCAATTTCGCAAAGTTCCATTATATTCAATGAAGCATTACACTGCGCAATGAATCTCTTATTTACATAGGGGGCCCTATATCATACACCTGGCGCAATGCGGCGCAAGTGTTTTTGGTAGTTTCAGCCCGACGCAGTTCTCATTTTCCCGTCCTGCGCCGCGTTGTTTAAACAGCAAATGCATTTGCGCCCATTTGTGCGCCCATGGGCGTGCTGGTCTAAAAAAGAGGTGTGTTCAGGCGCATTGTTGGCCTCCACTCAATCACACCTGCTCTACTTTCACTCTACTTTACTACTTTCACTTTAACTGAAGCAGTAAACACTACACAATGGCAAGAGGCAATACTGGATAAATGATTATAGGAGAGTGAATCCGTGAGTGAAATTATTTAAATTCTGAATGGATTATAGCCTAGAATGTGCACAAAGTACGCCCAGTTTATTATGACTAAAAAGCTGTCACACATCTTAGTACATTGCAATTTCGCAAAGTTCCATTATATTCAATGAAGCATTACACTGCACAATGAATCTCTTATTTACATAGGGGGCCCTATATCATACACCTGGCGCAATGCGGCGCAAGTGTTTTTGCTAGTTTCAGCCCGACGCAGTTCTCATTTTCCCGTCCTGCGCCGCGTTGTTTAAATAGCAAATGCATTTGCGCCCATTTGTGCACCCATGGAAAATGAGACTCTGATTGGTTTATTGCACGTTATGCCCAAAAAACACCCATTACTCATTAAGAGAATAGGGACAACCAGTTTAGACCAGGTGCGCCGACCGTTTTCCCGTCATTAAACTAGCAAAAGTGGATTCGCCCTGAGTGCACCTGCGCCGTGCGCTTTAGACCATGCACTTAGATCGTTAAAATAGAGCCCTGTGTTTACACTTTGTTTGTTATAATGAGAGGATTTGTGAGCGTGTTGAACTCAGCGCTAAATAAAACTCCAGTGTTAGAGCAGTGAGTAGATTCTGATTAACTTCAACACCTCTGATTGGCCATTGCATTAATGAAATCAACAGATATGTCTGTGATTGGCTACAATGCTCAATGCTGCAAAAACATGTTGTAAATAGAAACCTCTGACCAATGAACGAAAAGTCCTGCCTTGTAGGTTGATGGGATTGATTACATGTCTGTGATGGTAGGAAACGGGCACTTTCAAACTGCGTTTTTGAGACTGATTTTGGTACACCACAGTTTTAAGGAGAAAATACTTAGCAGTGGTGTTGACTGATGATTTTGCACATAGTTTGTTTTCAAGCATACTAAAAACACCAGACAGACATGTAAACGTTTTTTGAATTTTTTTCACCATGGGTGGTGGTGGTGGGGCTTTAAAATCTTTGATCATTTATTTTACATCTAAATTTGGTTTTGACAGCTGTCCCAAAAAGTCAACTGGCCCTTTGGGAAAGTCCCAGTGTTGCAAAAAATCGAGAATATAACTTTCATGTATTATGCAACTTTGATTTACATAGATAAGAATAACTCTAGAATGGCAAGATTGGGGTGTTTCACTGAGACAGAGTGAGAGCCGCAGACTTTCAATAACACAGAAGGGATTATGAAACTGCCTCCATTGGGTTATTAATATTCAAAGACCAGATGCTTTTTTCTATGGTGACTTGCATATTCTGATTGGAACAGGTCTTTGCACTCAGTGCAGTTGGAGTGTGCATGCTTAAATGTGTTTAGCAGCAGGGAAGGAGATGCCCACATCTACCCACCTCTCTGTCCCCTACTCTTCTCCATCCATCCAGCACCAAACACCTTCTCTTTTTTCCCCATTCTCGTGTGCTGAATCTCAATTCCAGAGAAAAAAAGAGCACAGGGGTCATTTCGACTGCTGGAAAGACCTGCTTAGACCAGCATGAATTTCCAGAATGAATATTGGATAGCACTGGTTTGAAGGTTGAGCTTGTATCGTTTCTTTTAACCCAGGATCATTGGAAAAAACATGCCTGTGGTGACATTTCAGCAAAATGATATTACTTTCAAAGTAAAATATCCAGTGAGGCTCTAAAAGCACATACAGTTTCATCTAAAATGGATAAATGTGAATCTGGTAAAATTGTATTATTGTTGATTGTTGTACACATCATGCCAGTTCAGAAATTAAACGTCTGGTGAGTGGTGCTAAAAGGTTAATCACATTTGAAAATCCCACCCTAATTGATAAAACCAAATTAATATAGTGTTATCAGAAACAAACGTGAGTCACATTTTTCCAATGAGCCTACATTGATTTCTTTGTTACTAACTAGCAGCTACGCATTGTCTGCAAAAATGATATAAAGTCTAGTGTTTATAGGGTTAAACTGCCTGTCCGAGAAATGTAAATGTCAATAGTGTTCTATGAAATCCAGACAGCAAGTGAGCAGAATATGAAAAAAGCACATAACAAGATGTGTAGGGCCAGTTATGTGCACATACATGTCTCAGATGGTGGGCAAGATGGATGTATTTTTGTTTTAGTGAGGATGTCTAATGACGCTTATGTCTCTTTACTCTAAAAAAACATTTTATCTTAGCATGAACAACACACACCAACACAAACAAAGAAATTATAGTGAAAGTCAACTCAGATTGACCTGAGAGTTCTGGGAGACAGTAAGCAGGAGATGATGATGAAAAACCTTTTAGGATTTCAAAAGAATTCCTGTTACTGTGACTTCCAAGAATCCTAATAATATCATCTCTATGACAAGCCTTTTGAGAAAGAGATTTGAGTAAAAGACCAAGCACCGGCTGACAGCTGCCTCAAGTTATATCGTGCGAGATCTGGGGCTGTCAGCTTGTTTTTTAGATGCAGTCTGGCTAGCTGGTATCTCTAGATCCTTTATGCCAAAATAATTTTTCATCAATGTGAGATCACTATACTGTAGCTGCAGTCCTGCCACCAACTCACATCTCTGTAAGTAGTAGAGGAAAACCGGGTAAGATGCCTTCCGGAGTAAGATGTTCTCTCCTTCAATTTCCACTTGACCACAGAATTCAGTGCATTGTTTTGATATTTGAACAACTTTTGAGGGATTTATACATTTATTCTGAATGTACATCGTTTAAAAAATATAATGCATATTTAAATGATTAATGTTCAAAAACAACTCAGTTTGAATTATTATAGTTTAGTCATTTTAAGTCAAACTAATTAAATGCATACTCTAAAATAGAATATTTGATTTTGTATTTATTTCGTATTTTATATGAATTAATATTGTGTTTATTATAGTGCAGTCAAACGATTGATCGTGATTAATCGCATCCAAAATAAAAGTTTTTGTTTACATAATATATGTATGTGTACTGTGTATATTTATTATGCATATATAAATACACACACATGCATGTATATATTTAAGAAAAACATGTTACAAATACATTTAAAATATTTATACATAATATCAATTATATGAATATAAATATATACATGGAAATTTTTCAAAATATATACTTGTATGTGTGTGTATTTATATATATATAATAAATATACACCGTATACACACATATATTATGTAAACAATTTTTTTTATTTTGGATGTGATTAATCATTTGACAGCACTAGTATTATTATACTTTAAAAAACAAGTAAATATATAATACATTTCTGCAATAGAATTATTTTTCTGTAAAAATCAGATAACAGATGGTTTCCTACGGGGGGTTTCTTGCTTGGTAGGAGGTACCCAAGTTTTGTGCTGTAACAAGTATATTAGCAAATGTTTATTTCCCCTAATAATAAACTAGATAATGCATCATCATAATGCACATGCTAAATTCATATGTTGCAATTTATCATCATTTGTACATGTTTTTTTAGACACTGGTCTACTTATCCCATGTCCTCTTATCAGTTGCTTCCATGTCCACTCTAATTGTGCTAGGTCCTGTTACATGACTAGGTCTCTGAAACATGAGACCCATTTTTAATTCTCTGTTTCTTGATAATGGGAGAAAGCCTTAATAAAGACTGTGAATGCACACAGAGGACCACATCGCGGGTCTCCGGTGACATGCTTGTCGCAGCATAGGTATCCAAGACTATCTTTCTGTGTTGATTAAAAACGCTCTCTGCTCTGGGATGTCAAATTCTCAAATGTAATTAAAAGCACGTCCTGAGAGAGGGAGACAATGAAAGGAGACTATGAAAAACTGAATTAAAAAAAAAGAAAACAAAGGGATGACAATTGTCATGGTCCAGGTGTGTGGAGGCAGGTAGGATGACGAGGACGACAAGGATTCAAAATAAGGACCTTTAATGTAGCGACAACAAGGCAGAGACAGACACACACTTGGGGTAACATTCACAATAACCGACAGCACTGGAATACAAGAGACAGAAACTTATAGGGCATGCACACAGAGGACCACATCGCGGGTCTCCGGTGACATGCTTGTCGCAGCATAGGTATCCAAGACTATCTTTCTGTGTTGATTAAAAACGCTCTCTGCTCTGGGATGTCAAATTCTCAAATGTAATTAAAAGCATGTCCTGAGAGAGGGAGACAATGAAAGGAGACTATGAAAAACTGAATTTAAAAAAAAGAAAACAAAGGGATGACAATTGTCACGGTCCAGGTGTGTGGAGGCAGGCAGGATTACGAGGACGACAAGGATTCAAAATAAGGACCTTTAATGTAGCGACAACAAGGCAGAGACAGACACACACTTGGGGTAACATTCACAATAACCGACAGCACTGGAATACAAGAGACAGAAACTTATAGGGCAGATAATGAGGGGCAGACAGGTGAACACAATGAGGGTAATTAACTAATGATAAACAGGCTAAACCAACAAAAGGGGAAGAAACCACAACAGACAGTCCACAGGGGTGTTACATTTACTCCCCCCTCCCGGAAGGTGCGTCCTCGCACCGTAGAAACAAAGGGAGGGGCGGAGGGGGACAAGGCAGTGGATGTGAGATGGTGACAGGGGAAGGCAAAGGACTGGCAGGCTGAGCAGAGAGGTGGAGGTGGAGGTGGAGGTTTCGGCGGAGGATGGACTTCCAGGAGGAGGACGGCTAACAGAGTCCAGGGAGGTGACGATGGAGGCAGGAGCCAGGGAGACGACAGGAGGGAACCGGAGCAGGTGGAGCCAGGTGGGACCCTGGCCACAGCTATAATAGTGGCCCACGGTGGAGCCGATGGAGGGAGGACCCATGGAGGAGGAATGTCCACCGACTCCAGGGGGCCGACTAACGGCTGCGGAGCAGGTGGAGGAGGAGCCCGAGGCGGAGACGGAGAGCCAACGATCCAGGTGGATGCCGAGGATCCGGGGGGCCAGGGTGGAGCCGAGGGCTCTGGCGACCAAGGCGGAGGCTGAGATCCAGAGATCCGCGGCGGAGCCGGAGCGACTGAGGACCAAGGTGGAGGTGACGGGAGGAAGGAGCCCAACGGAGCTGGTAGGACAGAGAGGAACCAGGAGCCCTTCCTGGGCTTAACGAGGAATCAGGAGCCCTTCCTGGGCTTAACGAGGGATCAGGAGCCCTTCTTGGGCTGGACCAAGGATTCCACGGTCTCTCCTCCTCATGCACTGGGACCTCCGTGGTCAATTGGCCGAATAAGGCTTCAGCCCACTGCAAGGCTCGTCCAGACAGCAACGAGATAATGAACGACACCTTGGCCCGCTCAGTCACAAACAGGTGTGGCTGCATCTCCAGGTAGCGGGAACACTGCAGCAAGAACCCACTGCTGAAGGCTGCCTCACCCGAAAAGCGGGCTGGCCGGGCCATGGGACAGGCAGAGTAATCCATAAAAAAAACAAAATCAATAAAAACGGACAAAAAAAAACGGAAAAACAAACGAGGGGAAGGACGCTGCTATACTTCACTTTTTGGGTCGGTTATTCTGTCACGGTTCAGGTGTGTGGAGGCAGGCAGGATGACGAGGACGACAAGGATTCAAAATAAGGACCTGTAATGTAGCGACAACAAGGCAGAGACAGACACACACTCGGGGTAACATTCACAATAACCGACAGCACTGGAATACAAGAGACAGAAACGTATAGGGCAGATAATGAGGGGCAGACAGGTGAACACAATGAGGGTAATTAACTAATGATAAACGGGCTAAACCAACAAAAGGGGAAGAAACCACAACAGACAGTCCACAGGGGTGTTACAACAATAGGCAAACTGTGGGGGGGAAATGACATAAAAGACTGAAAACATGAGAAGAGAGCACACAGTGTGAATATTAAATACACACAAGTGACTAATAGATATAAGACCTGCTGGTACAGGCCTGTGCAACTCCTGTTCTTGATTTGTGTGGCATGTTGTACATATTAAAATGTTGACCCTCTGCGAGGTTATATTTTTACTGCTGGAATATTTCACCCCTAAACAAATTTGACAGCATATACATATAGGAATCCTTGTCATTTAAATGTATACACAAACATGCATTAATATTTTGAATGAAAGCCTTTACCTTTTCTTGTCTATCTGTAAGAAAGCTATTTCTCCTAATCTTAACACTGCATATATATATATATATAAATAAAACATACATTCTGGTAAATTATAAGAAATTCACAGTAAAATGATGTTCTCAGCATCACAGGATTGTATTTGATTTATTGATATATATGCAACCCGATTTCCTGATTTCAGACCACTATATTGCATAACTTGCATAAATTCAATACATTTTATTTAGGTCTTCACAGACAATTTTTCACAATAAATTAAATTAATAATGACCGAAAAAATTGTAGGCTGAAGCCTTTGCTTATTCCTACCTTTTATGTATTATGTATTTATCTAATGAGTGACACTTTCCTCACTGGATTTGATTCATGCAAGACAAACAGAAATAATAATATAATAATATGAGTGGTAAAATACAAGATGTGCTTTGGTCTCTCCATAATCTATGGTTAATAAACTAAAGGTAGTGTACAGTGTTACCTTGTAAAAATAAGAAGAAACATTGTTATTTTAATAAAATATAATAAAATGTGAAGCATCACATAACTTCTGGGATCCTCTTTTTACCATTTTTACTGTACAGTTACAATTTTCTTGTTACATTTAATTTAGATTTCCATTAAAAAAAACTATCCTATAAATTCATACTTCCAAACATTTTTACATTATTTTACAGTAAAATAAATACATACATTTTTTACAGTGTATGTACATGAAAATATGTTTGACCCTTAAGCTATATTATACAAAAAGTTTTGGTTTCAGAATTCTTGTTTTTCTCACCATTTATTGAAATATCTTTGATAAGCCAGCAAGCAACAGATCCATTTATAATTCTTGGCAGATGCTTTCTAATCAAAACAACAGATGAAAATCAACAGTAGCCAATTCATATGAGCAAGGCAACAGCATTTGGAATGAGGGAATAAGCAGCTGCAAAGACGAGAACAAAGACGAGCGAGAGAGCGAGAGAGAGAGAGAGAGAGAGAGAGAGTTTTATAGAGTTGTATGGATGTATCTTTAGGTTGGGACTGTTTTTTCAGCTACTTGCCAAGGCAACATTTCTCATTATAATTGAGTTTGACTTGATGTGCTAACTAATATAACTAAAACTGGAATGAAATTAATAAAAACTTGACAGAGTTATGACAATCTAAACAGGTCCTTTTTGTTTGATGGTTTTCTTATCACATGACAACAAAATGGCTTCATGCATGCTGGTTACATGCTTTGATTAGGGTAAACAAGTTTGGCAGATATGAATAATATATTTTTTAAAGTGCTTATTTTACATATATATCATATTATAATATTACTTTTAATATTTTAATTATTATGAACAACATAATAAAAAAAAATTTTTTAATTAAAAACATGTATATTAATTTTTTTTTTACCTTAAGACAGTTACACCACTTTGGCTTTGCACACTTTAAACCCCCAAAAATATAAAAAAATATTTTTTTTTATTCAGAAATTGTAAACATGTTGACCATATTACAGGAATTTTCAAGATTTCTACATGAATTGCACTTTATGATCATGTCTTTGTGTGTTCTACTGATGCATCTGTGCAATATTTGTGTCAGTGATTGCAACATGCAGTGCCAATAAAGCAGAGAGAGAGCGAGAGAGAGAGAGAGAGAAACTCATGCATTTTTTACAGCTGTCTCTATTAGATGCACATGTTTATTAAGCACTGCAGGACATTTATTTCCCTCACCTTCCTCAACAGTTTGAGCACGTCCGTCGCGTCTTCTCTCTTCCTCTCCCGAAGGAGCTTCTGAATCTCTCGGACCCAGGCGACTCGTCTGACATACGGGCTGTGGTTGGCTCTCCTCAGCATCCCCGGCAGCTTATCCGACCTGGGCATCAGGGATGTAAACAAGAAGTCTCCGCTCCGATCGCTTTCTCCCGTACTGTCGAGATGTTTCCGTCGCCTCCTTGAAAAATTCTCGTTGTCGAGACTGTTTTGGCGGCTGAGCCTGGAACCCATGATCTCAATTACGTTGAAATCACAAATGTTACAATAAATACTACCCTTTTACGGCGTAACCATGGCAGCCTGGACGATAACGCCCAGAGGTTTCCACATCGGTCCGAACTTGGGTAGCACGTACTCGCTCTGCTTACAGTCAATGTCCTTTGTGAAATCCACTCGACGACACAAGTAGTAGTTTTAGCTGCAGAAATGTCAGTGTTTTGTTCTTTATCCCAGCTCTCGCACCCTCGTATTTGTGTTTGTTGTCAGTAGGACACGTCTGCCTGATGCTCTAGTTGGTATTCAGTGGATGATGGAGATGTTCTCCACAGCACCACGCGTGGATCATTACTGAGTACTGTCCTGCCATTGGTTTCGTTTATGTGCCCCACATGCCAAGAAAAGAAATGTGGGGTGGTGAAGTCATAACAACATTTGAATCGATTTTTAAGTAAGCTTATTGAACTGATGGACAATTAATTTCATGAATTGATGCTGAGTATGAGGTCTTATATAAAAGAAATCCCTATCCCAATGCTAAACAACAGCAATTGTCAAAAACTGTAAAAATCCAGTCAAATAAAATTTACGGTAAAAAAAACGGCAGCTGTGGTTGCCGGAATTTTACCGTAAAAAATATGGTAGCAACGTTTTAGGTTTTACAGTATTAACTTAAATTTACAGTTAAATCCCGTAATTTCATTAACTGATAAAATGTTATTATATACCAACTTGGGTAGCACGTACTCGCTCTGCTTACAGTCAATGTCCTTTGTGAAATACACTCGACGACACAAGTAGTAGTTTTAGCTGCAGAAATGTCAGTGTTTTGTTCTTTATCCCAGCTCTCGCACCCTCGTATTTGTGTTTGTTGTCAGTAGGACACGTCCGCCTGATGCTCTAGTTGGTATTCAGTGGATGATGGAGATGTTCTCCACAGCACCACGCGTGGATCATTACTGAGTACTGTCCTGCCATTGGTTTCGTTTATGTGCCCCACATGCCAAGAAAAGAAATGTGGGGTGGTGAAGTCATAACAACATTTGAATCGATTTTTAAGTAAGTTTATTGAACTGATGGACAATTAATTTCATGAATTGATGCTGAGTATGAGGTCTTATATAAAAGAAATCCCTATCCCAATGCTAAACAACGGCAATTGTCAAAAACTGTAAAAATCCAGTCAAATAAAATTTACGGTAAAAAAAACGGCAGCTGTGGTTGCCGGAATTTTACCGTAAAAAATATGGTAGCAACGTTTTAGGTTTTACAGGCTTTACTTATAATTTAACAACATTAGGTGTAACACACAACACTAATATACAAAACTGATAAAAAAAACTAAAAAGAAACATAGTTATTTAAACAAAAAAACATCAAATTTGAAATGTAATGCAGGGAATTCTGGGAATGTCAATTTACAGTTATTCACTGTAAATTATCACTTCCAAATACGGTATACTACCGTAAAATTAATGTCCAATACAGTTTTTCACCGTATATAGTAGGGGAATTTACCGTTAACCATTTAACAGGCTTTTACTGTAGCATTTTTACAGTCTTTTACCGTTAAATTCACTGTCATTTTTTACAGTGCAGTAATCTCCTATTTTCAGAAGAGCTCAAATATTTGACCTCAAATATTTTTCATTAAATTCTCCAAAATAAATAAATAAATTGTCGACATCTGTGACCAAAAATGTCAACAATAGTATTTGTTGTTGTTGTTAGAAATCAACTAAATTAGTAGGCTAATTAAGTAGAATACATTTAAAAATCCAAATTGTGCATTTTACCTCCATTCTCTAAGACAATCATATAATTTAATTAATTTAATTTAATTTATTTTAAAACTGTCGGGGTGGATTTTGCAGGATACTGTTTAATTTCGCATGCGCGGTGTGTGTTTACATTCTGTCAGTAAATACAGAAGTATCGGCTACTAGAGCGCATTTATCAGATAAACTTTTTTTTGTTTGTTTTTTAGAAAGTGTAATCTATTAAATGTTATCTTTAAAAAAAACACAAATAACTAGCCTATCACAATTCATTAATTCAATTAATCAAGATCAGTTACAACAAGACAGTTCACGAAATTAACGCTATTTGCGGTGAAACATAAGAATTTTGAAATATTTAGAATCGAAGGTTCGAAATAAATTTATTTATTTTATTTTATTTATTTTAAAACTGTCGGGGTGGATTTTGCAGGATACTGTTTAATTTCGCATGCGCGGTGTGTGTTTACATTCTGTCAGTAAATACAGAAGTATCGGCTACTAGAGCGCATTTATCAGATAAACTTTTTTTTTGTTTGTTTTTTTAGAAAGTGTAATCTATTAAATGTTATCTTTAAAAAAAACACAAATAACTAGCCTATCACAATTCATTAATTCAATTAATCAAGATCAGTTACAACAAGACAGTTCACGAAATTAACGCTATTTGCGGTGAAACATAAGAATTTTGAAATATTTAGAATCGAAGGTTCGAAATAGTTTGACTTAACAAAGCCTTGTTTGCTGCAATCACGTGACCTGGCGAATTTGACACAAGTTCCAAACCTCTTGCTGCATTCTCGTCATGTCGTAATTACTGTAATTTCGAGATGACAACACATGACATTCTACTTGGAGCTGTTCACACTCTTGTAGTTGGAACTATCGCACTATCGATGACTAAGCATAGCGCAGGTAGTTAGGTATAGCGAGGTGGTCAGGTACATTGGTACAAGTTCTCAGAAAAGTCCCAGTTCACAAGTTGTAATTACGAGTTCTACGAAGACGTGAATACTTTTTACAAGTTGGTATCACGGTAAATACGATATGGAGTGAACGCACCTACTGATTAGAAACAAAAGATTTATAAATGATTGGAAGCTTCTTGAAAGAGTGTTTCGAAAGCGCCCATCACTACTAAGATGAACACCTAGCCTAAATCGCAAACCATCAGATTCTTCGCACAAAGGAGCAGAACCAAAGTGTTCCAGGACCGAGTTTGGGCACCCCTGGCCTAAGTGATAGCAATCTGTTCTAAACAAGCTAAGATGTTGTGCTAACTGTTTTCCTGATGTGCTTCCTGAACTAAATTCCACATTTTAACAAGTTTTAAATTAGCATTGATAGTCTAGAAAATCTTCTAGACATACTTTCATATATATGAAGAGTCACAGGTCTTTTTCTGGTATTGAATGGCCATGACATATTTTGTTTCATTGGAGACCTTCTAGCTGATATTGTGGCCTTAAGCCTTTCTTATTCGGCTGCTGTAAATGGCATGACAGATGGAATAGACCTTAGCAACAGACCTTACTGATGTCCCTGTCTGATTCACAGCCTTTTTCAAAATATCTGCTGAAAGTCCATCTGTCTTTTATTTCCAATGTAAAGGCAAAATAGACACAAAAAGAAAGACTTCCTACTGGGGTAGATTTTCAAAAACCTGTCAGTAAGCTTTTGCATATTAAATTATTGGCTGTTGTTGTATGATATTAGCATGAGTGGAATATATCAAATTTACTTGAAAGCCAATTTATACATACTAAAGTTTGTGTAGAATGTAAAAGGTGTTAACCTGCAATTTTTACCTTAAAAGCTATTTCTACCTGGTTTAACGCATAAAAATTTGTTTTGTTGGTTAAACAATATTTGTGACTTTTTATAATATTTTTATGTCACAATCTTTTGGTTACTACTTTTTGGTTACCATGTTTTTTCATTGCTTTACACGCTTAAAAATAAATATTCAAAAAGATGTTTTGATGTCACAGAAGAACCACAGGGTTCCCCAAAGAACCTTTCTGTGAACAGTTCTTAAAATAACTCAAATAAATTAGTTTTTCTTAGTGTAGAGAATGTTTTAATAATCTAAATATATATATTTTTTAATATAAATAATCTCTTGTGGTATGGACAGGTTCCATGAATTTGAAATGATCTTCTTGGAACCATAGATGCCAAAATAACCTTTATTTTTTTATTTTACATTTTAAATGTTTTTTCATGTGCTGTTTTCTCAGTGTAAATAAATTAAATTAAATTAATATATATTGATATATGAATAATTTCATATATGACCATAGCTTTGATATCCTGTAATTTTAGTAAAATTCATTGTTGTAAAATTATTTCAGATGAAGTGCTGATCTCAGCTGGCTCAGTGATTGTTCATTTCCAAAAAATCTGGCTGTCCACATCACCACTCCCCTTAAATAACCAAACAAGACTGTACATATATCAAAATGAAAGCTAGATTGTATGCTTTTAAATGGGCGTTAAGAGCAGGTATAATTTGTAAGTGTAATTCATATAATACCAAGATAAAGGGGCAGAAATGTATTTATTAGCAGTTGTTTAAATAGTTTCAAGCTGAATGATTGTGAGACATCAGCATGGGATTAATTAATCAAATAATGTGTCATGATCTGTTTGGCAAACTTAATTCCAGATCAATTCTGTGAATTCCTAGTAGGTGAGTAGCTAAAATTCTCTCTCCCTAAAAACTACTGACACGTAAATACTCGTACATGCTCTTTATCCATTTACTCAACAATAATTGAAGTTTTATGGCTGAGTGACACCATATTAATAAATCCTGGACAGTGTGCTACACATAATGGGAGGAGCTGAAGACAAATGCTGACAAATTACAGTTCACTTAGTGAATTGAGGACGGTGGGACAAAAGGTCTCTTGAACAGGTCTAATAATGCTTCAAGTGCCTTGTCCCATGCTGAAAAGTGCTGACCGACTGTTTTTATGGTGGTATTATTACATAACTCTTTGACGCCAGTTTCAAGAATTGTGACTGTAAGAAAGTTCTAGAATTTTCTGTCATTGGTATTAAATGCCGAGAGCCTGAAAAATGGCTTTAGCATTCCTCGCTCTTGAATAAAGTCCCTGGAGGTTTTACAAACATAAAAATGACATTTTCAAAGTCAAGAATCTTTCCTCTGAAGTTTTGTCACTCATTCAGCTGTGAGTCAACACCAACATGCTGCATCAGAGATATTTCTTAGAAGTCTTACGTAACATGCAGTGCTGACTCGCTTAACTAAACTTTAATAATAACGTCCAAAAGTCTGAGACCACCAGAGAAGATGCTCATATGCATTTCTTTCTATTTTCTTTTTTGAAAATTCTTGAGTGAAAATCCATGTAACTTGGATAATATTACATGAATGACTTCATTAACATACATTTCACAATTTCTAAGTATGTGTATGGGAAATTTTGCTGTAACTCAAGCTGATATTGACAGTTTGTTCAAAACCTGATGATCCATGTTATCCATCATGATTTCAGAATGATCCAAATAGCATCTTGTTCTTCAATGGAAAAAGAACATTTGTCCTTTTGTACAGGGGAGTTTACACAGCCAATGTCACACATTTTCTTATTTGATTAGTGACCTAGAAACACTGCTAAATCTTTAATATTTTTATTCATTATTCCTTTTTCCTTTGTAAAACTCTCTGAACATTAAACAGTTTAAAATGTCCCATATAATCCCATCAATCTGGTTTTAGACATTTGGACCTCACTCTGTATTTATTTATTTTTCTAAATGTCTAAGATTAAGGGTGGAGTAAATGCATTGTCAACAAGATTGACATCTGAAGTTCCTAAGCTCTTAAAAACAGGGTGAAGTTTCATATGAGTAATACCTGTCTTTACCATCAGGACCGAACATTTAAAAAAATCATCCTGTCTTAGCCAATCACCAAGTAAGTTTGGGATCAGGTTGATTTATAACCTCTGGAGTTACATTTTAATTAGCACAGATTATATCTGTCCCCGGTCCTGTTCACACTTGTTTTAATACATACACTTGTACAAGAAAAAGGATCCAGTCTCTGGATTATGGTTCACCAGACTAAATCATCTGTGAGGTATGTTTATATAGCTGTCTGCCTGTCTGTCTGTCTATCTGTCTGATTATCATTGTGTCTATCTATAGATCAATCTATCTGTCTATAAGAGTAAACTATAATTGGGTAAAAAATGCTAAAACTTTTTATTAAACTTGCTGTAAACATTGAGGATGATGATGATGATGATGTGTAACTGTAAAGGGTTTATTCAACAGGTCTATTGAGCTGGGTGACATTTCACTGTTATCTGTTTCTCCTAAAAAATTACCAAAGGTTCACACCCGCCCTTCCATCCATGAACAGCACATGTTGAAAAAGTGATGTAACTTACTGTATATGTTTTTTTTTCTTAGGGGAAAATGTTCTCTATGATCAAAAATTTGCGTGCTTATATACTGGTGCATGAATTTGAAACTGTGGTGTTGCTGTGGATACCCTTCACTGATCAACTAACAATGATGAAGTAAATTACATTGAAGTTGTGGTGATAAGCACATCAGTTTACAAAATACATGTAAACAATCACATTTGCATTGTCTGTAATGAATAATAATTTCATAAATGCAGTGTTGGGAGTAACTAGTTACATGAAACGAAATTATGTAATTTAATTACAAAGTAAATGTAACTGGGTAATACTTTATTTTGGTGTCCTTATTACACGTTACATGTGCTTACTATTTTAATAGCAATTAATTATGCATAATTACATGCAAGTAACCCTAAGCCAGGGCTGCCCAAACTCGGTCCTGGAGGGCCGGTGTCCTGAAGAGTTTAGCTCCAACCCCAATTGAACACACCTGAACCAGCTAATCAAGCTCTTACTAGGCATGCTAGAAACTTAAAGGCAGGTGTGTTGAGGCAAATTGGACTGACCAAGTTTGGGCAGCCCTGCCCTAAACTAAACCCTAATCCTAACCCTAACCATACAGTAAGTACATGTAGTTAAATGTATAATTACACTGTAACAAGGTACCTGTACATGTAGCTGTAATCCAGTACAGTTACTGAGGAAAAAATGTCAAGTCAAGTCAAGTCACCTTTATTTATATAGCGCTTTTAACAATACAGATTGTGACAAAGCAACTATGACTGCATTAAAAGATTATGACTAAAATGTGTAACTAAATTACAGTTGCTTATGGAATTGTTGACAATTACAAAGGGGGTTACATCTGAATGTTTTCACACACATATAGATTTGATTGATTTCTTTCACAAATTGCACTGACTGCTCTAAAATTTGAGACCCCAATGTATCAGGAGTTTAGGACACATGCTTATTTGATAACTGTTTTTTTCCCTATTAGGATTTATGTATGTGCTTTATTTTTTTAAGATTAATTGTTTTTTCAAAAGCATTGTTAGATGCCAGTGTTTCCTGTCTATTAACCCTGCCTGGTTTAACTTTTTGACAATGAATAACAGTTGAAAAGTTTATTTAGAAATGTAGAAAAGTAATCAAATGTAATCAGTTACATTACTTTAATAAAATAACTGAAATAGTTACACTACTTATTACATTTTAAATAGGGTAACTTGTAATCTGTAACCTATTACATTTCCAAAGTAACCTTCGCAACATTGTATAAATCTCGCTTATCAAATTATGCCCTCAAATGTTTTTATCTCAACCATCCTGTATTCACATTCTGTATCTATTCAGGAAAATGGTCAAGAAGTCTCTTGTTGCTGGTCTGGTGGTCTTGCTTGTGGCTGCAGTGGGTTTTTTCCTGGGTGTGTATTTGGGAATCGGAAATAAGAGACTCACTGTATCCTCGGACCACTTCTACTCAAAAGCAGCCGTGGCAGCAGATGCCGGGAAGTGCTCTGAGGTTGGCAGGTAAGAGTCCAAATGTCTAGAGTCAAAAGTTTCAGTGCTTGTCATTGAACATCATGCACGTCAATTCAAAAACCCAACATTCTTTGTGTTTGCAGGGACATCTTAAAGCGCAATGGTTCAGCTGTTGATGCTTCCATTGCTGCTCTCTTGTGTGTTGGGCTGTTCAACGCACACAGCATGGGCATCGGAGGAGGGCTGTTCTTCTCCATATACAATGCGTCAACAGGTACAACAATGACATTTATGCATTCATTTATGCATTGAAAAAGTTTACCTAAGAATCAAACCTATGACCTTGGTATTGCTCACACCATGGTCTAAAACAAACCCATTAAACTCAAACTTTCTGTAAGGGCTCCTCCAAATTGACATCTTTTTTTAGTCAGTCTGGCACGGAAGGACATGGCTTTAGGAGTTTAATATGACGCAGAGGTAATTTGCCATGCAGCAGATACTTGTCATGCAAAGTGACTTACAGTATATTAATAGAAGTGACATGACCCTGGAGCACCCTGGGGTCAAGTGCCTAGCAAAAGGGTGTTTACTCAACATCATAGTGACCACAAATCTCGCTTCACAGAGTCAGCAAATGATGTGAAAACATCAGCAACCACTACCTCTTCAGGTGAAGCTAACAGAGTAAATAACAAATGATGATGACACACAAGCCTTAGGTTTCTGTCCAAATGACTTTTAGCCTTGATGTAATAAATATAATAAAAGTCCATGTGTTGGTCCACAGGAAAGGTTGAGACAATTGATGCAAGAGAAACTGCTCCAATGAATGCTTCAGAGGACATGTTTGGCAATAACACCCAGCTGTCACGGAAAGGTACATTACTATTATTGTAAATATCACCAAGTCCAGCCTCCATTCTATAAAATAAATAGAGCTAATCTGCCCATGAACTAGCCTTGCTTTGTCATATAGGTCAAATTATCTGATATCTTAAGAGACCTTGACACACAGTTATTAGAGTCTAGACTTAATCTCTATGGCATCATTTCATGTTGTTTTCTGCATCACATGACTCTGATTTGGTGAACAAAAGTTTTTCAAATATTAAAAAGCAGTGAAGGAGTATTGTTAATCTTTTTAATTTATATACATTTATTATTTGACTAAGAAATAACAAAAGATTATGTCAAACTCTACTGCAGTTCAGAGGTTTGAGGTAAATAAGATTTGTTTTCATGTTTTAAATATTTTATGCTCACCAAGTCTGTTTATGTTTGATCAAAAATACAAATAAAAATATTTTTACAGTTTAAATCAGTAAACATTTCTTATTATTTTCAATGTTGAAAGCAGTTGTGCTGCTTTATATTTTTGTGGAAACCAAATTTTAAAGATTCTTTGAATAGCAAGTTCAAAAGAACAGCATTTATTTGAAAACTTTTGTAATATTCTAAAATGTCTATTGATCAATTACATGCATCCTTTCTGAATAAAAGTATTAAATTTTTCCCATATAAAAATTATAGTGTACTAAATTAGCAGTTTTTTATATAATTCTGTTCTTTTAATGAGCCTTTTAAATTGCATTAAAACATATTTGAAAAAAAAAATACAGATAGGACAGAAGATGAGCATTGACGTTATTGCAGTTTTGGCCATTGAATTATGACTCTACTGTGTCTGGTTTGAATGGCAGGAGGGCTGTCCATTGCCATACCAGGAGAAATCCGCGGCTACGAGATGGCGCACAAAAGACATGGGCGACTGCCATGGAGGGAACTGTTTGAGCCCAGTATAGAATTGGCACGCAATGGTTTTCCAATTGGCAGGGCCTTGGCCAACGCCATTGCAAAAAACAAGGATTCAATTCTGAGCGACGTTACATTGTGGTGAGGATTTATCTTTTGGACACTAGAAAACTGGGCAGTCTGTGAGAAAATCCACTTATCATAAATGAAAATAGCACATTGAGTCAAGTAACAAGTGTACCAAGGTGTACAGTTGTGTAATTTGTAATTACATCATACTGTGTCATATGATGCAATCACAAATAGCTATTCTAACTCACCACACTCCAAACACTGCCTCTACTTGTAGTTTTAAAGACATCATATTGATCTTTTCCTCTCTCTGTCTTTGCACCAGTGAAGTGTTTTGTGACACAGACAAAAACCTCCTGAAGGAAAATGATATCATTAGATTTCCCAAACTTGCTGACACCTATGAGAAGATAGCGGAAGACGGGCCAGATGTTTTTTACAATGGATCTATGGCCCAGAATATAGTGGATGATGTCCAGGCTGCAGGTCATTTCATACTTTCTTTATTGACCTTTTTTATCATGCGCTGAAGGTCAGACTACCTAATTAAAAATATATATATGCAAATCAATGTGTCACTACAGGAGGGATTATAACACTTGAGGACCTAATGGAATATAAGCCAGTGTTGAATGAGACCCCGCTGAAGTTGAATGTGGGAGAGTACACCATTAATGTTCCTGATGCTCCATCCAGTGGACCTGTACTTGCTCTGATTCTCAACATAGTGGATGGTGAGTCTTACATTGTTCCTGTGTGTGTGTACTTGCATCAAATCTCTAGAATTCCTGGAGAGAGTCATCCATTAGCATTCTCATTCATCTTAATTGCAGACCTCCAGGAATCTTTTGAGTCAATCAGCTGAGCCATTAAAGGGTTAGTTCACCCAAAAATGAAAATGAGGCTGCGTTTTACTCACCCCCGAGGTATCCTAGGTGTATATTACTTTCTTCTTTCAGACGAATCCAGTCGGAGTTATATTAAAAATTATCTTTGATCTTTCATGCTGTTATGCCACTCAGCGGGAGTTGCATTGCTTCAGTCCAAAATAACTTAAATAAAAATCACCCATCCATAAAAAAAAGTGTCTCACACGGCTCCGGGGGGTGAACAAAGGCCTTCTGTAGCGAATCGATGCGTTTTTGTAAGAAAAATATCCATGTTCAAAACATAATAATCACTTTAATGTAGCTTGCGCTCACTGTTGTACACAGAAGCAGCTCCGGGCGGATGACGTATGAGGTCAGCGTTGCGCATGCGGTGGTGAGTCTCGTGAAAACCAACGTTTGTTTACAGGATCAAAGGAAGTAAAGTTTCCTTACTTTAGCAAAGGAAAACCAGTCTCCTCTTGGCTTATATCGAAATCCTCTGACATTCTTCTTTACAAATCCTCGTTTTGTAATTTGTACTTCTAATTCTTGACCTTTGTTTTGTTTTCATCTCTCCGCTGCGTTTCCGCGTGCGTCACTTCTGAGCATTCCCCCGGAACTGCTTCTGTTTACAACAGTGAGCGCAAGCTAGATTCAAGTAATTATTACGTTTTGAATATGGATATTTTTCTTACAAAAACGCATCGATTCGCTACAGAAGGCTTTTGTTCACCCCCCAGAGCCGTGTGAGACACTCTTTTTTTATGGATGGGTGATTTTTATTTAAGTTCTTTTGGACTGAAGCAATGCAACACCCGCTGAGTGCCATTAAACAACTTGAAAGATCAAAGACAATTTTTAATATAACTCTGACTGGATTCATCTGAAAGAAGAAAGTCATATACACCTAGGATGCCTCAGGGGTGAGTAAAACGCAGCCTCATTTTCATTTTTGGGTGAACTAACCCTTTAATTTGATGTGATTAAGTAAGATATGGCACTTTAAAATATATTAAGATATCTTTAATAAACACATTGAATGTACAGTACACCTGTTCTTGTTTTTTACATAAAGTTTAAGAAAGTCTTTAAATCAAGAGATGTGTTAACTATAAGAGGGCATGTTGTTCCTTGAACTGGAAATTTACTAGGACTCAAGTACCTGATTGTGTAATAATCCTCCATCACCACAGACACTTATTAACTCATTTATAGACACTTTGATGATGTCAAAGCAGAGTCTTCATAAATAAACCGGTGATTTACGCAGAAGAGCTTCATTCATTAGGGCAAGCAGCATCATGTTATGCATTAAGAAAGAATGTACATTTAGCAGATCATTGCAAAATAAACGCAAACAAGGTGAGCAGTATAAGGTCTTGTGTCACCCTCTAGGGGTTTATTTTGTGATAATGATCAGATGACTGTATATTATCCAACTTATGTGGCTTACTCATCTTCACTGCATTCAATAAGTGAGATGCAGGATAGTGCCAGTTGAGTTTGAATCTGAGAGTAGTGCCACTTTCAGTTTGGACTGATACACAGCATTGCCACGATGACGGAGAATATTAGCAAATATCTGCCAAATTCCACAAAGTATTCAAGAGAGTTGTGTAACTTAAACACAGAACATGGTTTTGCATTCCACTGCACTGCTTGTCCCTAATTTTTCTATGTAAATATGCACTAGAAGAACATATTTGACCATATCTCACATATTTTGCAGTGTATTGTACAGTTAAAGTAAAAATGTAAAGTAAAGTAAAAATGCAATGCTCAAGGCACAATAAGTTCAACTTTTAATTAGTCTTGAGACATTTTTCATTTTGCCTTCAGACTGCCCTGCGTCTCGCTTATTTAGAACCAAAAACGTGTTCTGGGTTGAAAAACACAAGATGCAATGTCTGTTTTAATTTTTTTTAAACTTGAACTAATTTTACATTAAATGCAGTGTTTAAAGAATGATGTGTCAGGCGTGATTCTGCAAAATATACAAAACGTGAGTGCAGCAGTCAAATACATATGGTTAGCAAAGGTTTACATAAAAATAATGAAAAGCAGTGCAGTGAAACAAAAAATGCAGGTCAGACTTTATTTTAAGGTCCAATTCTCGCTATTAACAAACCATCAACTACAACTTTTGCCTCAATAAACTACTAATTTGCTGCTTATTAATAATTATTAAGGTATTTGTTAAGTTTCGGTATTGGTAGGATTAAGTATGTAGAATATGGTCATGCAGAATATGCGTTTTAAGTACCAATAAACAGCCAATATATTATTAGGTATACTAATAAGCAACTAGTTAATAGTGAGAATTGGCACCTATTCTAAAGTGTTACCAAAATGCGTTCTGTGTGAATGAAGGCTATCTGAATTATGTAAGACGAAGAGTTTGTGTATCCTAATGTATAACAGTGAGAATTCACATGAAGGATTCAACTCATTTTCTAGGTTTCAACTTCTCAGACAGCAGTGTGTCCACAGCAGAGAAGAGGACTTTGACTTATCATCGCATTGTAGAAGCGTTTCGTTTTGCTTATGCCAAGAGGAGTAAACTGGGAGACCCACGTTACCGCAACATCACTGACGTGAGTTCAACTAACTGTACATATTTTGTTGTTTTTGTGTCTCACACAAGGAGTTTTGAGGACTAACCTGAGCAACCTGATCTCATGCATTTTAGCTCAAGATCTGTGAAGTGGTTTAAAGAGTCTTTATAAATAATATCAGTTACAGCAGATGATATTTTCCCAAGGCCTTTAACTGTTCCAATTTCACGCACCTGCGAGTTCAATGGCCTTTTGTAAATCTATTTTCAATTATCTCCTTTCCCAGCTCATCCACAACATGACCTCAGACTACTTTGCAGACAACATTAGGAGTAAAATCACAGATGACACTACTCACCCAGACAGCTACTATGATCCTGAGTACTTTGTCCCCGATGACCACGGCACGGCTCACTTGTCAGTCATCGCAGAGGATGGGAGCGCGGTGGCAGCCACCAGCACCATCAACCTTTAGTAAGAGAAAAATGCCACTTGACCTGCATTTCCCTGTTCATTTATTTTAAAAAAAAAACACTGTTCCTCTTACAATATTTAGTATGCTCTCATGTGTTGGTCTGGAGCCCTGAGAATGACAAGTATGATTGTTTTTGTGCCAAAAAAACATTATAAGTGGACCTCAGGGGGAAATGCGATATTGTTATTCTCTTCCTTTTTATCTGATTGTCTTGATCTTTCTTGTGTTTTCACAGTTTTGGCTCAAAGGTGATGTCACGCTCAACTGGCATTATTTTTAATGACGAGATGGATGATTTCAGCTCTCCTTACATTACCAATGGCTTTGGGGTTCCCCCTTCACCCAACAACTTCATTCAGCCAGGTGCCTAAAATAAATGACAGATTATCTCTAGACACACAGGTACGATTCAAATGAAGACTGTATTAATATACGACTTTTGTCTTTTGACAAGGTAAAAGACCACTTTCATCGATGTGCCCCACGATAATATTTGACAAACACCACAGAGTCAAAATGGTGGTTGGGGCCTCAGGGGGGACGAAAATCACCACTGCAACTGCTCTGGTAACCACAAACACAAAACAGCATTTTATCAATACTCACTGGATGCATATGGCCAACATACAGTAGTGTTTTCTAACCCTGGCTTCCCATACGCAAATGTAATATATGTACATTTCCATATATGAAATATATTGCCATATGAAGTAAAAGAAAACATATATGGAACCTATTAGAAGTTGGAACATACACCACCAGTCAAAAGTTTTTGAACAGTAAGATTTTTAATGTTTTCAAAGAAGTCTCTTCTGCTCACCAAGCCTGCATTTTTATTTTTTTTAAATTGTTTTCTACTGAAATATATTTTAAAATGTAATTTATTCCTGTGATTTCAAAGCTGAGTTTTTAGCATCATTACTCCATATGATCTTTCAGAAATCATTCTAATATTATGATTTGCTGCTCAAAAATATTTATTATTATTATTACGCAGAATTTTTTCAGGTTTCTTTGATGAATAGAAAGTTCAGAAGAACAGTATTTATCTGAAATA
>NW_015505589.1:1805639-1832615 GCF_001515645.1 Sinocyclocheilus grahami
CTACCACCCCCCCCCCCCCCCCCAAAAAAAAGAAAAGGACGTTTTTCCATTATTTTTCAAAATTTAAGATATAATTGGCCTAATATATCAAAACGTCTTTTCACCTCTCCATTTCCACTTCTCCCAGGTGATCCTGAACTCACTGTTCTTTAACTATGATCTGAAGAAAGCAGTTACAGAGCCTAGAGTCCACAACCAGCTCAACCCCAACATGACAGTTGTGGAACAGGACTTTGAGCAGGTGGGTCCCTGGACTTAACTGAACTTTCCTAATTTAAGACATTATTAACGGTTTAATAAGTCAGTAAAAAGACAGTTATTCATATGTTTTATTATATGTTTGTGGCTCTTTGTGAATGTGTCCACACATGCTACAGAGCGTTCTTGATGGCCTGGCTCAGAAGAATCATGTAACAGAGCTGCAGAGGACGCCAGGAGCAATAGTCCAGGCCATTGTGCGACAAGGAGACAAACTCTGCGCCGAATCTGACCCCAGGAAAGGCGGCTATCCTGCGGGATATTGAACAACACTCCCTCTCTCCCTTCTCAATTTTTGTGGGCCTTCAGTCATTGGTGACTCAATCAAGAACCAGGAAAAACTAATATACACATTGTAAATCAATGCACCTCTCAGTCCAAAACGTCAACGTGGACCCCAATGCACAAGGTTGCACAAAGACTCCCTGTATTTATTAACATTTCTTTTTTCTTTTTGATGGGAAAATGCTTTATTGGTATCAACAGTGCCTAACTTTCATATTGAACGGTCTATGATATTTCCAAGCTTATTATTCCTTTTGTGTGTAGAGAAAGAGGATTGGTTATCAGTATGTGGGGGTCCTTTGGTACCTGATTCCATTGTATGGGTTCTTTGTTGTGTAATGGAGTTCTTTGGGTTAATGGACATGTTAAGAGCGATTTAAAATGAGTAATACAAAAAGTGCCTGTGAAAGTGACAAAGTCAGGGAAAGAAGTATAAAATGAATCATAGTAATACAAATATTTCATGTTTTTACTTTCAAAAAAAAGTAATGGAAAACTTTTTTTTCATGTTTTTGGAAAAACATGATCTCTTTAAGCTTCTGTTTTGTTTTCATGGTAGACACACTGTAATAATAAAACACTGTTAAAATGTGTGGAAACTATTATATTACCATCTATAAGCTGAATGTATCACTTAAAGCTGCAACCAGCGTATTCATTTTTAAATAGTGAACTGGAATGATAATATTCTTATGGTAAAATCGTGGAAGAATGGCATGTACAGTTTTAGATTACCTCACTGGACATGTTCGCCTCTGTAGGCTTTACAGCCATCCTTTCATGAGATGACTTGCATAATGTGAAATGCTGAATTGTTATTGTTATGAGTAAAGGACTTGTGTATGTGAAAAAGACCCGAGTTCCAAGGCAGAAAGCATGTTCACTTCAGGTCTATTATTATCTAATGTTAGTCTCATTTTATGTTTGAATTACATTTAAAGTAATAGTTCACTCAAAAATGAATTTGCTGATCATTTACAGACCGTCATTCCATCCAAGATGTAGATCAGTTTGTTTGTTCATCAGACCAGATGTGGAAAAATTTAGTATTACATTTCTTGCTCACCAGTAGATCCTCTGCAGTGAATGGGTGCCGTCAGAATGAGAGTCCAAACAGCTGATAAAAACAAGGAATAAAGGGAAGTGAAAAGCTGTTTGTAAGGGACAAATCCATCAAGGTGTTTTAAATTTAAACCATTGTTTCTATCCATAATCCAAAATAACTCTTTCTTCAGTGAAAAAGTCCGTCCTCTGTTGTCCTCTCACTTTAAAATTCACTGACATATTTGTTTATAACTGTTTTGGACTGTTTTCTCTTTGTTCATATTTCTGTCCTGAATCAGATGAGACAACTTTTTCACTGGAGAAAACAATATTATGTAGAGAAGACTTGTATTTTAATAAGAAACAACAGTTTGAAGTAAAAAAAACTAAAAAATACGTCTAAACGATGAACTGGAGTTGTGTGGATTTCTTGTGGATTATTGTGATGTTTTTATCAGCTGTTTGGACTCTGATTTTGACGGCACCCATTCACTGCAAAGGATCCATTGGTGAGCAAGTGATGTAATGCTACATTTCTCTAAATCTGTTCCAATGAAGATACAAACGTAACTACATCTTGGATGGTCTGATTAACTAATTTTCATTTTTGGTGAGCTATTCCTTTAAGGGCTGTCACTAGATTGTTTGTCTCCAAATCATATAACTACAACATCATGCTATATAATGTACAGATCACATTTAAGCAAGATCATGAAGCTAGAGATGTTAATGTTTATCATGAAGTGACACTGTGGTGTTAATGTATAGTGCATTCAGAGAAATACATGTCTGTATATATTTTTTAAACACCCACTGTTCTGTGGCTGTTGTTATGCGGTTAATTAAACTGTTTTTGGACCAATAGATGTTTTGTGTCACATTCATAAGTGCGGATATACAGTGGGGCAAAAAAGTATTTAGTCAGCCACCAATTGTGCAAGTTCTCCCACTTAAAAAGATGAGAGAGGCCTGTAATTTTCATCATAGGTATACCTCAACTATGAGAGATAAATTCTGAAACAGTTCCATTTGAAACAGCTCTGAGGCAAAAACATGTTTTGAAAAATGGTAGGCATTGTAAATATCCAGTCAGCAGCCACATGTGAATATATGTTGATTAAGGGCAAACTTGCTCATCTTTGAAAGAATAAGAAGAATCAAGTATTTAACCTCTCTGAACTAATGATTAAGAGAGGTTAAATTCCAATAACATTTCACAATATACTGCTTTACTGATCAAATTAATGAGCATAAAAGACTGCATAAACGTACTGTCACAGTACAGAAGGAGACCAGGGACGGAGAGGCAAAGTAAACCGTTTTATTGAACAGGTACTGAGAGAGAGATGGAGAGCAAACGGGCAACAGTCTATGGCATGGAAGGGATCGGGCTCACGTGATGACGGGTTCCTTTGTGGATCGGGCTGAAGAGGATGGCACAGACACAGGAAGGTATCAGGATGGAGTCCGGGTTCAGTGAATCAGGTAAGGAGTAGCGTAGTGACTGAAAGGAGCGTGCTTTTGAAGGTGGCTTGATTGTACCATATGTATGTATTTATTTAAAAGTCCTTTTATTTTCCATGTTTTTACTGTATATTGCATTACTGTTAAGCTAATGCGGTAGCAGCCTGTGGAAACATGTAAGTGGCCTCAGGCTGTGTCTGATTTGCATGTATTTCAATGTTGACTTAACTCAGCAGAGAAAAGACGTAACTCAAATATTCAAGGAAACAAGAAAATCATTATTTTCTACAACAGCCCATCAGCTGCTCACTGACAAGTGTGTGGTCACCATCGTAAGCTCATAACTCACTGCGGAGATGCTTTGTTCAGATTCTGGAGAGCTCATAAATGTTCCATCAGAGTTTTCAAGAGCACATTCACACTTTGAATGAACTGAAAACTAAGGGAATCCAGTGACTGACACACAAAAGGCGACGTCCAAAAGTGCACAATCGTCTGACAGTTTTATTGTCAGGATAAGTCTGAGGATGACTGTAAGTTTGGGCTGAGGAGAGATGATTCAGTGTCGATGCTATTATTCTATTGTCAGACAGGAAACCCTCTGGCTTCCATATGCACTCAGCTCCCGGATGGAAAGCATAAAGGAATGAGAGTGAGAAAGATTTGGGTACCAGCAGGCAGAATCAGGACTAAAGCTCCCCTGTGGACTTCAAATGGAAATGACTGGGCTTTAGACTCGCACAGACGGCAGACTCTAAGGGTTTGCTGACTGGCACTCAAGTTCTGCTAACTGCTTATGCCAAGTGATTACACGGCAACGTTTATTCTTGTGCTCCCGAATAGCTAGAGCTCATAATGCTCTGGTTATCTTTCCGATCATGATGCCAAAGCTAATGCAATCACTCACATTGTTCATAGCCTCTGATGAGATCTCATTGTGAGTCAGACACATCCTATTTTCAGGGCTTTGGACGTTAATTATAAAGAAATGCTGGGCGTCATGCTGTGGAGGCATCATTGGTGAGCAGCTGAGCTAAACATTCCCTTTGACCATCCATCTGCACACTTCAGAGCTATTGAGAGATGCCAAGAACATGTGACAGGCCATCCATACAATCAATAATGCGACTGTAACACTTTTTTAGAGCCTGTATAGTGCTGTTGTAGGCCTACCCATTAAAAAAAAAAAGATTATTATTATATATTTTTTTTTTCAAGCAATGCCAAGAAAAAATAATCACAAAGATGTTATATTGCACTCATCACCCCTGGGTGTGTGTCTGTAGGGCAATTTGGCCTCCCAAACATATTTCAGCTAATATTAGCTGAATACTAGCATACACAACACTTAAACATTCAAACTGATTTTTTTTTTTTGTAGTAGTAGGCTATTTAATACTTTATTTAGAATTTTCATTTCGCATTTAAAGTATTCTACACTTAGAAAAGATTTCAACAAATGAGTTTATGTAAAACATTTTAAAGATTGTTTCATGTGTTGAGGTTTAACTTTTATAAGAAAAAAATATTATCATTATATAACTATGAAAGAAAGTCATTGAACCTGAAGATAACAACCTCACAAAATGTTAGCGAGTGTCAACAAAACTTTAAAAAAGAAAGAAAGAAAAAAAACAGTACCGTTCAAAAGTTTGGGGTGAGAATTTTTTTTTAAATGTAGTCTTTTATGCTCATAATGCATATGCATTTGTTTGATCTAAATACTGTAAGATTGTGAAATTATTGCAATTTAAAACAACTGTTTATTATTTCAATCTATTTTAAAATGTAATTTATTTCTGTGATGTTAAAGCTGAATTTTCAGCATCATTAATTCAGTGTCACATTATCCTTCAGATATCATTCTAATATGCTGATTTGTTGAACATTCATTATTCATTTTTAAATTTTATATTAATTTATTTATTTAGTTAGTTTATTTTTTGTGGAAACAATGATACATTTATCAGGGTTTTTTAAATAATATAAAGTTCGAAAGAACAGCCTTTATTTAAAATATAACTCTTTTGTAACATTGGAAATGTCTTTTGATCATCATTGCTGAATAAAAGCATTAATTAAAATTAAAAAACAATAAATAAATCGTGCAGACCCCAAACTTTTGAACCATATTGTATATTTGCCCTCTTTGACGCCTATGTGCACTAATCAACTCCCATTATACAAGCAAGTTGGGTAGCTTACAAAGTGATTTTTTTTAAATGTGTGCCTAAAGCAGTGTTGCAAACTATTATAAAATAACATTCACATGCTGTGTAAATATATGTACATCAACATATTTACAACACACATTATTCACAGTAAAATGAAAAATTTAAATTTTCATGCTTTTCACAGTAAAACATCAAAACTTCACATATTGATGGTGTTTGCTATTATTTGTCCATTTGTCAACTGGCTGGTTTACTTCATCCAAACACAGCACAAGCAATCTCCAACTGCACTCCAGGTCAATACCCTGCAGCTTTTCCATGTTTCCGTGAGTCAGATACGGCCTCTACGCAGTTGTTTTCCTTTGACACTGCATTTACCACATTATAAAACATCTGTGGGACTTTGACTTTGTGCCCAGTCTTGTTAAGTGACTCCAGAACAATCTGAGGAAGAAAAGAGATGAAAGTGGTTTGGAAATTTCACCTGATCCTTTACAAACAATTGACCACATGGAAACATTTGTATCTACTTACCTTGTCAAACAAGGGCTCAAAGTTGAGGACGTTTTTGGAGTCCACAAACACTACAGGGGCGTCGATGGAATCTTGCAGAGTCTTGCCGAACCACAGGAAGTTCATGAGAGTCTAGCCAGAAGGGTTTCGGTTAGAGCTGGATTACTGAATCACAGTGCGTTAAATTAGTTAAAGTGCAGTTTAGACTCACCAGAGCCACCCCGGTGGTGATCATACTGCCACCTGAGGCTCCTATGACAACAATGTGCTTCTGAGATGGGGAGTAAAGGATCACTGGAGACATGGAGGAAGGCGGCTGCTCACCTTCACACAGATACACACAGAACTGATACTTATACATTCACAAAGTGCCAAAATAATCTATCCCCCTATTCTTATTTGAAGGAACATTTTGTGTTCGGTACGTTAAGTTAAACTATCGAGCAGCACTTACAAGAACTATATAATAATGTATTTGTCATGTGATGCTGTATAAATCATCCTTTTTAAATGCATTTTTATTTTATCTAACCCATAAAAATGACTTGTGTTTTTGTAACCTAGTTTGTCAGGCTGATTTAGTCTGATTAAATAACATGTTGACATAATGAATAATGAAAGTCATTTTCAATGAATGAGTTTATGTAAAACATCTGTTGTAGCTGATACATAGGTTGCATGTCTTTTGGTTTACCCTTCATTAACAACAACAAAAACACCAATATATAACTATGACAGAAAGACATTTCTCCTCAAGGTAACAAACTCACAAAACAGTAGCCACATTTTCTTAATATCTACTTCAGTTTTAGAAATAAAAATGTGGCATACACTACTGGTCAAAGTTTGGTGTAAAAAATTTTTTACATTTTTTTTATTAGTTTGATTAATTTAGAAGTCACCACTAGAAGAACATATTTAGATGTAGATATTGTGGCTATATGTTTTTTTTTTTAATAATGGTATTGATATTAAAATGCTAGCTGATACAGATAAGCTGATAATTATGTTTATATTATGTCTGATAAGCGATAAATACCAGAATACCAAATAAATAATAAAAATTCTGATAAATACCAAAATTCAATTCAAATAAATACCAGCATTCTGTACTGTTCTGCCTAAATAAATAAAAAATAAAACACTAAAATAAATCACTATGAGATTAGCTAAAGATTACATTGAACTGTTATTCAATTACACTGTAAAAAAAATAAATGAAGATTTTTCAAAGTTATAAAAATTATTTCATTCTTTCTACTTCAAAACGTCACGTTTAATTTAATTTGTTACTTGCAGTTTCTTTGTAATCATCTGTGCAATTTACTAGCAATTTCTAAGTTAAAATTGTTTCAAAGTAAATCCTACACCATTTTCTTTTCAGTGTATTAGTATTTCGAGAGAGAATAAGAGAGAAGAGAGAAATATTCTTTTGATTTTGGTAGCTGTATGTGTTAATGATCAATTTGTGATTTTTTTTACTGACCAGCATGAATCTGGTCTGTTTTTCCACAGAAGTCTGCAAGCTCATTGTTGAGGAGGATGCCTGTTTTGGAGGAGAAAATTCTGGATCCAAATCTGAGAAAAGAGAAAGAAACAGTCAAGACAGTCAGTTCTGACACTTTCTAATGCACACTTTTATTCCTGCACAGCATTGCATTCTTTAATAAAGCAATAGTATAATGCACAATATTATCTGACAGTGTTCCAGCACTCATATAAATGGAATGAATGTGATTTGAGAGCACATACATGTGATTGATGGTGCTGGTCACAGATACCGCCATACCATCCTCAGCAAGCACGGACACATGAGTGGTGCCATGAGAGTCCAGGTATGGAGTGACGTTGTAGTAGCTGGCATCATAAGTGCGGTCAGGGCTGATTTTTGCTCTCACTTTATCCGCAAAATGCTTCTGAATGATCTCAACTGCCTCCTATTCAAGTCACACAGAACGTCAAGGATGATGAACTAATGCATGACTTTATGTGTCCCAACCAGTGGGTTGCCAGCAATAATGGCAGTGTTGCTGTACTGTACTCTACTGCCTGCAGTAATGATCACCCAGAACACAGCACTTAAGTCATTATAGCAGATTACACTAGTGCCTCCAGAAAGTGTAATGACTGTAATGTTTCTGTTGAGATAGCCTACTAAAGTACAGCCTGACCAATGGTATCATGCCTTTAACACTTACAGAGAAGTTAAAAATGTAAAACGAACAATTTCCTCCTACAAAGCCTACCGTCTGAGAGGCAAAATTGGGATCTTTCATGAACTTCTTAAGACCGTTGGCAAATTTGCAGGTTTCTACATAACGCTGAAATGTTAAGACCTTCTCGTCTCCCTTCAGAGATGCAGAATTTAGGTCAAAACCTGAGGAAAACAAATCAGTGTAACAGATTAGAAATAAAAAAGGTTTGACATTTGTGAACTTATCATTAATATGTGTGTATATCAAATAAATGATATTAATCACTGATAATAATATGAAATATTTCTTGAGCAACAAATCAGCATATTAGAATGTTTTCTGAAGGATCATGTGACAATGAAAACGGAATGAAAATGTAAATTTAGCTTTGCGTTAAAGGAATACATTTCATTTCGAAATACATTCAAGTAGAAAACTAAAAATAGCAATGATATTTCACAATATTACCGTTTCTGCTGTATTTTTATTTTATTAATACAGTTTTTCCTCAATCGCTGTGGCTCAGTTCTCAAATGAGATTTTTTTTCTCTCAGAACAATAAGTTCAGATGTCTAAACAATTAGTTTCTTGTTCACATCAGATTTGAATTTCTTATTGATTTAAGCAACTCTTCACAACTTCTAAACGTTCTTTCATCGTGTGAACAATCACATGCAAAATGATCTGTTCAATCAAAATCTATCAGACAGGTGTGTAAATTCCATAAATATCAGACATGGAATGGTTGTAGTGTCTGCTAAGTTGGCAAGTGGCTTGCCATTAGGGTTGCAATAATTTTTGGAAAATGTGTAAATTTTTTGGACACTTTTGGAAAAAATGTGTACATTTTCAGAAACTTTTGGAAAGTTTCCAGGAATTCACTGGAAAATTTCTGCCTCTTTGCAACCCTACTTGCCATTGTAATGAAATGGGATCACAATCTTGCCAATCAATCAACTTTGGAAGTATATATATATATAGAGAGAGAGAGAGAGAGAGAGAGAGTTTTCACAGCACAGTTGCTACCATTTTTTAAAACCAGGATGAACATCACAACCTTAAACAGCAGCAGCTGCAGCAGTGCTGTAGAAATACATCAATATTTGTACAGAACATTTGTGTTACATGCAAACTGTGAACATTTACAGCTGCTTGTTGTGGAAGAGCAAAATATGTAAGAATGTGTGATGGTGTTACTGTAATGAGAAGACAACAGAGTGTGTAAAAATGAATAAGCAATGGTGAAATAAAAATATCAAATGTACTGCATAAATGAAAATGTTTATTTACTTATTGTGTACTACAGTGTTGACTTTACCCACTACATATTTACCTACTGTTGAAATATAACGTATACACAGACAAAACTTAACAAAATTAAATTTGCATATAACTAATATTTCCACGGTGAAAAAAACATCTAAAAATTTTGACCAGTGTGGCTCGCACAATGACAATAACACTTTTTATTTTGGTCGCATTGGCCAAGTCACTGACACAAGAACTAGGTTTTGAAACATGAATTAAATGTTTAGGGTGAGTTACTACCTTTTGCAGGCATGCAATAGGGTTCTGATATTTCAGCAAACAGTTTTGACAATTGCATTTACAGTTTAGAGATTGTTAAGACTGTTTAGAAAAATGTGCCTATAGCAATTGAGAAAAACTGTAAATGCAGCCTTGGTGAGCATTAATCTTGCCAATTTTTTATGTTTTAAATTTTTGAACGCTAATAGCTAGGTCACTCATGCCCGTAGCACAAGCAAAAAGGTCTGTGCCAAAGTTGAATGCTACGTGTTTTAACATTAAACTTAATTATTCACTAGAAAAGAATAGCGATGGTGATGCTTGCCTCAGCAAGTACCACAAATAAAGGACAAACGGGTTAATTAGTTTTCCCACCTAGCATGGTATTTAGCATAAAGCTAAGTGTAGCTCCCCCTGCTGGCGGTGGAGGAAAGTGCATTTCATACTCTCCTAGAGCCACTTCCCAGGCACCTAATTCAGATGCCCTGAACGACCTCAAGTCCTCCAGAGAAATTGTTCCGCCTGAAATACACAGTAAATAAACTGTGATTCATGTATATTTATGGAAATCACAATTGTAGAAAGTGGCATTCTGAATTACCTGCGCTTTGTAAATCACTGACAAGGTCTTTGGCGATGTCTCCGATGTATAAAGCATCTGCTCCTTGTTCTGCAATGATCTCAAGTGTATCTGCCAGTTTCTCAAATCTCACTATGTCCCCTTCTTTTAATAGCTCGCCTTCTTCATTCTGGAATAACTGGCTATAAAAGAAACACATTCTGATGAATGTTTTCACTCTTACTGGAATGTGACAGAATTCATTTTTAAAAAGCTCTGTTGAAGGGAACATTGTACGTCTGTATTCATTCAGAATGTGAGTACATGTATTACCGTAATGGTGATTCTGGCTTCTCCTTTAAGAGAAGTGGCAAAAATTGAGAGAGCACATAGGGTATAGGGACGCCCTCTCTAGCCATCTTGATAGTGGGCTCAAATAAACTGGCCCAAGGTAAACGTCCATACAGTTTATGAGCTCGCTCATAGCCACGGATATCACCAGGTACACCGATCCAGTGAGCACCTATAGATAGAGAGACAAACTATAGCTATCATTCATGCTTAAAGTGCTCAGTACACTGAGTGTGTGAAGTTATTATAAATAAGAAGGCTACTTCCTATATAATGCAAAACAAGGTCTGTATTTAAGAAATAGTGGGTTACATCTTTTGACATGGGGCATTGCACATATTTAAGTATTAAAAAAAAAAAAAACTTAATCCACTGTTCACGGTCACCTTCCATTGGCTGTATTGTGGTTGGACACATGGCAAGAAGGTCTGTTTTAAAAGCTTTTGGGACAGTCTCTCTGGCATTGATTACTCTCACTCTGCCTAGATAACAGAGATGTGGAAGAACATTAACAATAATATGCATTATAAAACAAAATAATGATTTATTTAATGTATTAAACGTATGATAATCCTCACCACTTTGTTCCCGAATTGTGAATATAGATCCTCCACCAATGCCCATACTCTGAGGATTTATGATGGACGTGCACAGTAAAGTAGCAATGGCGCCATCTACCGCTGAGCCACCCAACTGCAGAACATCTCTAGCAGGAAAAAAATAAGACAGAATTGAGCTATGGGCAGGGGTTTTCAAATGATTTGATGTCAAGGGCATCCAAATACAATGATCCCCCTGGAAAGGGACCCCTTCCTAAAATGTAATTAAAGGCAGCTTTAGCTATCATGTACATAGAAAATATGTGGTTTCCAAAACTAAATAACTGTATTTGTGTTGTAGTAGTTTTTTATTTCAATATTATCTGGAAAGTACTCATTTTCTGCTAAGTTGACAGTGTGTCTTTTATTTGACCCATTTACAGCTGATTTCAAATGTATTGGTATAGTAATTCTCACAATTATGATTTCTAATGGTGTGTTCCATCACTCCCCCTCCCTCAGCTGGATTCTTTCTGTTCACGCTGTATTTTTCGGGTCAGAACCATAGGTCAGAACCGCGGTTCTTTTACATCATCACATTTAAGTGGCAACTGTTTACCTCTGCTGCTAGGAGCTGTGATTTATCTTTGAAATTTTGGTCTGATGTTAGCTTTTTTTTTCTATTTGCCCCAAGAAATGTTCATTATAAATTATCTTTAAAAGATGTTATGTGTCCTTACACACACAAAAGCAAAATGTTTAAATATGTTGTAAACTTTTACATTCTGCATGGTAAATATTACATTCATAAACAAGAATTTGCGGATTGTATACCTAAATGTGAAGTATTCTTAAAAGAAATGGAGTTGTTAAAAAAGTCTTTAGTGTTAATTAATAACAAAAAGAATGAAATTGTTACATTTTATGGAGAAATTCTTTGAAAAAAAATGTCCCCACTATGCTTTTCAACTAATTTGTTTACTAAATGTGTCTCTAGGGAAAAGGAAGAAATATCAGTTTTATTTTTATTTTTTATTTATAATTTTATAATTGTTTTTTTGTTGTTGTTGTTGTTCGTGTAAACTGTATGATTGTAATAATGTGAATAGGTTGTGTTGTATCTATATGTTAAAATCCTTTGTTAATCTGTTTGAAGCAATACATTTTTTTTTTTAATCTGTTGCTAGGTACCTGGCATAACCAATATATTTTTAAGTTTACAAATGATCTATATTTAAATAGGCCTAGTCTATCATGATTAGCCTACTTTCTGACTACACCTTTCAAAGACCGATATCTAAATGTATAAATTAAATTAAATGAATGCATTTAGCAGACTTATTCAGGCTATACATTTTTTTTCAGTATGTGTGTTCCCTCGGAATTGAACCCACGACAAAAGAAAAACATAATAAAATTATGGATAAATTATTATGGTATAAACCCACTTTACCCCTCAAAACATACCAGTTTTTATCGTTTACTTCTTTATAGTAAACATAAACATGAAATAGTGTAAAAGTAACCGTATACTTAAGAATTTGGCGCTATAGGTCTAAATCATTAGCTGTTGTCCAAGAAGAGGAAGCCAGAGATTGCTGACTGTCAAGAGGATCAGGCTGTGAAGATACTTCACCTAATTAACGTCAAACTTTCTGTGTACATTTAACCGGACGTTTCACCTCAGCAGCCACTGGTGTCCTCAAACTGACCTGTCCCAGGGATTACGACAACCTAGTTGTCATTTTCCAGGTACTGATACAAAAATACAAAGAAAAAAACATTCCATTCATTGTTACTGACAACATGAAGTGTATTAAACATTACATTACATCAAGGTTTCCCAAACTGTGGTTCGTGAAGGAACTGCAGAGGTTTTGTGAGTTTAATGAAATGTAAAATGTAATTGAATCTAACTACAAGTACTTCATTTTTGGAATCTGATTATGTAATCCAGATTACATGTAATCAGTTACTACCCAGCTCTGAATGTCAGTTAATTATTGTCACCAGCATCAGTTCATTTTATGTTGTTCCAAAGTGAAATCAGTACTACTGTGAAACCTAAGGATGACTGAGATTTGCAAGAATCATTGCCATCATATTAGGAAATATATGGACTCATTACATATTAATAGCTGTATTTATGTGCACATATTGTTAAATTTCATCTAGATTACATAAAGTCTAAAGATAATTAGGAATGCATGCATTAGAAAAAATACTTCTAAAAGTTCTATATATTTCAATTAATTTTATTTCAGCTCTCAGAATGTTTGGTCTTCCAACAAGAGGCTAATTTATGTTACTTATAACCTCTAAACTGTTAGAAAGTAAAACACGTGTAACTTCAGTTAAACCTTCATATATATATTTTTAAGAAACATTATCTGATTTTTAAGTTGGTGTGTTGGTAAATTATTCATATGACTGCTGGGAAAGGGGGAGGTCCTTCATAAAATCTAGATCGATTATTTTTGAAGGTCGCCCACGGACAGCCGATGAGGAAGCTGTTTATCTCGCGTGAAGGCAAGTTTCAAATGTGACACTGTCACAAAACTATGGAAAAGTGACAGGTTTAATCAATATGCCTGCATAACTGCATTTCGAACAGGACAGTTTCCTAGCTTTGCAGGTTCAAACAAAGCAGGTGTCCGCGTACCTGTAGTCTACTGAGCTGAATTAAAAATAAACAAATACAGATTAAAAACAAAAGCTAATCGACGAAGACCATTGGAAATGTAGCAACAATGCAAAGTCGCAATTTCTAAACAAGCGACAAAGCGTTACATTGTTGCGATTCCATTTGTGGGGATTCTCGCGCGAAACGCTCACGAGTCTGGCGTACAATGCACCATGGGAATTGTAGTCCGTTGGGGGGTGTCACTTGTAAACAACTACTAATGCTTTTATTATAAAATAACATGCACTCTTAGAGTAAAGCTGTCACATATCTTAACCACGTGGCAGAAGTGGGATTTACTTTGTTCTTTTCTTCGTCGTATTTCTCATGGTTAGTTGTTGCACTTGGTTATAGTCTACCTTTTTTCATATCGACTGAGAATGGCTACGTGGACAGCTGTACAGGTGGCTTAAACGATTCGGTGTTGAATTTTCTAAAATGAACAAATCTCTCAATTCTAAGCACTTTTCGGCTTTGATCGACCATGTGAAGCACACTTTCCTGCCTTTGCATTCCTGAGGCATTTGATTGCCTGAAGTGTTCGCAAATTTCAGCAGATCTGTGTTTTTGAGTAGCTAAGAATTCAAACCTTTTCACCTTGAGAACTGAATTCACAACAAGGATACTAAAGGGTAGAGGGATACTAAAGAATAGCCTACTGAACGTGTGAAAATGACTGATGATATCGTTAATTCATAATTGTATTTAATAACGTTAAAATGAAAGATGAATCATTGCTTTTGTCCTTTTTGGAGAAACCATTTCGAATGCTTAAAAGTAATGGCTGACAAAAAAAACAGTCCTTTTGAAGTGTAATAAATTTCACAATATTATGTTTTTACTGTATTTTAAGTCATATAAAAGATTTAAAAAATCTTTTCATACCCAAACTTTTGAATGGTAGTGTATTTAAATCAGTCGTTGTCATCCTATAAATTCGCATCCCACTCAAACAACTTCATGAGGTGCATCCTGAGATGCTTTTTAAACAGTATTGAAGGAGTTCACATGTATTCTGGATACCTGGATGCTAAAAATATATTTTTTAAAGAATCTTTTTGTTTTGTAAATGTGAATTTCATTTGTAAGCACAGTTTATATTTGCATCAAAGGTTTTTAAGATCATGAGAAACATAAATTCAGTCAACGCATACAAATGTTTGACTGGTAATGTAAGCGTTATATGTGCAGCAATATATATATATATATATATATAGCGATCTGTGTGGCTGTTTAAGGTGTGTAAGCCATTTTCTCTCTGTGTGTGTGCAGGATTGAAGGTGCCCTCTGGTTGTGAGTTGGTAGTTGGTGGAGAGCCGCAGTGCTGGTCTGAGGGAAGCTGCCTGCTGTTCGATGACTCTTTTCTTCACACTGCGTTCCATGATGGTGAGAAACAGAAATAATGTGTAGAATAAATATAATAGATTGTAGTGCATAAGGCGTCTATTCAGTATTAAGGAGAAAACTAAGTGTGCAGTAGTTATTTAGTGGATTTTTGATGCACTTTCTTTAATTTTTTTCAATAGCAGTGGGGTTGATATAAAGCCAGTATATGATATCACACTATTTAATTTAAGATATAAAGATTTAAATATTAAATATAAAAGCAATTAAACACTGTAACCATCAGTAAACTCAGTAAACTGCTAAATTTGTGCACACTTTTCCCAAATAAAAACCAGCTAGTGTGAAGCATAGTTTGAAATGAAGGATTTATAATTGCTCATTTGTGAGTATCTGGTAACAACAGAACACACCTGTCTGCATCCACTCCGCACAGATGGACTGTTATGCACAGACTACTAGCATTTTTATACAGGCCATACACACTAGAAGGTCTAACAGCTGATGCAGTTTGCAACATTCCTGCCATTAAAAGGTTAGTTCACCCAAAAATGAAAATTAGCCCATAAATACTCACCCTCAAGTCATCCTAGGTGTATATGACTTTCTTCTTTCAGATGAATCCAGTCGGAGTTATATTAAAAATTGTCTTTGATCTTTCAAGCTGTTTCATGGCACTCAGCAGGTGTTACATGCATCAGTTCAAAAGAACTTAAATAAAAATCACCCATCCTTAAAAAAAGTGTCTCACACGGCTCCGGGGGGTGAACAAAGGCCTTCTGTAGCGAATCGATGCGTTTTTGTAAGAAAAATATCCATATTAAAAATTTAATAATCACTTTAATGTAGCTTGCGCTCACTGTTGTACACAGAAGCAGCTCCGGGCGGAGGACGTATGAGGTCAGCGCTGCGCATGCGGCGGTGAGTCTCGTGAAAACCAACGTTTGTTAACAGGAGCAAAGGAAGCAAAGTTTCCTTACTTTAGCAAAGGAAAACCAGTCTCCTCTTGGCTTATATCGAAATCCTCCGTCATTCTTCTTTACAAATCCTCGTTTTGTACTTTTAATTAGTGACCGTTGTTTTGTTTGGATCTCTCCCCTGTGCTTCCGCGTTCGTCACTTCTGAGCGGCGCATGCGCAAAGCTGAACTCATACCTCATTCCCCCGGAACTCCTTCTAGTGTTCAACAGTGAGCGCTAGCTACATTACAGTGATTATTACGTTTTGAATATGGATATTTTTCTTACAATTTTTTTTTAATATAACTCAGACTGGATTCGTCTGAAAGAAGAAAGTCATACACCTAGGATGAATTGAGGGTGAGTAATTTATGGGCTAATTTTCATTTTTGGGTGAACTAACCCTTTAATGTTCATTAGATATTGAAAGACTTCTTTAAAATGCATATTTGCTGAAAGCCGACAGTATATACATTTTTTTTTATAGCATTTGCTATAATGTATAGCTTTCAGTTATTAGGCAGAACTGTTAAACACAAACAGTAAACTAATGAAGCTGGAGAATGGGAGCTCCAATGCATCTGCAATTAATCAGTTGTAAGGAGCCCCTGTGTAATTAAGAGGTGTTTACATAATATGCATTTTTGCATTCATAAACAGTTACATTAGTCAACCCAAAACAATCCCTGCTATAAACCAGTCCGAACAGCAGCTTTATAGCACCACCCTGGCAACCACTCACAACATGTCGAAAACGTTTTCAGGGGCAAGAAAATGGGTTTTATTCGATAATAATTTTGTGGGGGGGTTTTTTGTACTTTTGCCTAATTCACAACACACGCTTATGCACATACATTTTTTTCTTAACCTCTTTCTAATGTTACTGAATTTGGAATATGCCACAGCCATATCACCCTGCACACCAAGACTGCTTGCCCACTGAAGCTAAGCAGGGTTGAGCCTGGTCAGTACCTGGATGGGAGACCTCCTGGGAAAACTAGGTTATTGCTGGAAAAGGCGTTTGTGTGGGGGTGCTTGTGTGGGTCCTAATGCCCCAGTATAGTGACGGGGACACTATACTGTCAAAAAGCACAGTTTTTCGGATGATACATTAAACTGAGGTCCTGGCTCTCTGTGGTCATTAAAAATCCCATGGCACTTCTCATAAAGTGTAGGGGTGTAACCCCAGTGTCCTGGCCAAATTCCCTCCTCTGGCCCTTGGCGATCACTTAATTGGCTATATCACTCTCTCTCCTCTCCACCTGTGGCTGGTGTGTGGTATTTTTACTGAGATCAGGCTTACAGAAGCTAAGCTAAACAGTCGTAAAACGACATATGCTGCAATGACAGGGGATTTGACGTTTACCGTGAAGGAATGTGGATATATGGCAGAGATGTTATGCGAAGTGAGCTGAAGCACTACCAGCTATTGTGTAAAATGACCTCCATTAAACGCACTAGTGGCAAGTTATTGTGCCGCCACACTTAAGTCAGGGTCGGAGCGCTTTGATGGGGAAGAATACGAGCACATCAAATCAGCCTGCTTTCCACTTTACTCTTTCCTACCCTGAATTTTCGAATCAAATTGAAATGCGTTATTAATCGCTTTGAATCTCTGTGAAACTTAAAGAGGGACACGACCCTTATTGTTTTTGGAAAACTCAACGTTCTGGCTGTTAATATGTGCTAGGTTCTACCTTATTGTGCTTTGTCGTACTGCTTGTCAGCAGAGCTTGCGTGGTTGTTACATCAATATTGGTACATTCCTTTTGTAAGATGACAGACAGTTTTGAGACCGTTTCGTGAGAAGTGACATTTTATATCATTGTGAGACTTTTGGAGTTGCAGATCAATTTTATGACAACGTTCCTACTTCCATGTTTCCAAATTTGCAATGGATGAGTAATTCTGTAGATTTAATAAAGAATTAATTTAACCCTTGTGCCAAATCCTTGACCTTATTTGGTGTTCCTGGTCAAACATGACCGACCTTTTAAAAATTGTACATCTCTCATTATGCTTTATTACCAGCAAATCTGGGATTTAGACTTTTTTTTTTGTCAACTTGTTTCTTTCAATTAGCACAGGTTTTGTATTTCTTTTTGGAACTGATTGATCATAGGCCTCATTGATCTGAATTTATGCACCTCAGTTTGAAAAAATTCAATCCAGTATTCTGATGATCATATAACATAACATAATTTTTTGTAGTCCTGTCATTGACTGTAAATGCCACAAGTCTAATAAAGTGGGGGGGGAAATCCTTAAGTACAAAAAAAAAGAAAAAATCCGGGGGGATGGGGGGAGTTATATAATTTCTCTGGGTCAAAATGACTGGAACGCAACATGAGGGTTAATATCTGGATTTGTGTAATTTGTGGCAATGCTTGCTTTAAACAAGTTCAAAAATAGCATTACACACCATTGTCTTTTGTATTAATGCAAACTACCTGTGGGTGTTTATGAAAAAGAGACAACAAAATGTGCTTGACAAACATTAACCCAACATGCTGGATGTTTGGAGGATTTTGTATGGGGGTGGCAGATAGAAGGGCAGTGCTGCAAACGGCAGCCATTATCAGATGCAGCTCTGGAGATTTACATAACTAACCTCTTTTGCTAACACAGGGGGGAGAGAGATAAATAGTAGATGAATGAAACGGCAGATGTAATCCACCTACGGTCCATATCTGTTCTCTGGATGGCATTTTGCAGAGGTCGCAGATCTAATAATATTCAGTTAGTGTTCACAAGTCTTTAATAATTGCAGAACATCATTAGAATAGGATTACAAGCAACACTTATATCCTCATAAAGGCTCACATAATAGTTTTCTTATATTAATATAAATATTAATGGACTTTGAATCTACATGGCCTACATTGGCAGACACAGCTGTCACATCTTTCTGATGAATAGTGTGAGCAATTAAATACTGTTCTAAAAACTGAACATTTATTTTCCCAAGCGCTCGGTCTTGTAATAATTTGGCCCCGGGGAAAATAGAAACTTACCTATCGCAATATAGCATCATTGACGCAAGGGGGAGCTAGACAGCCATTTCTCGGTGGACTTGACAGGGCGAGGGTACAGCAGCTAATAACGAGTCTGGATTAATGTTTCCACTCATCTTCTGAAGGTGAAGGTTAAGATTTTTAATTGGATGAGCAAGGCTTGTATCAGCACAAAAGGGCACCTTTTACCAACAGCAGTGTCTGAAAGAGAAAACTGATGGATGTTGGAGGTTGGCAACACAGTGGAGCAACATTCTGAAGCAGACAGGGACACTGCAGGGCACATTCCCCTGAGCACTACAGCAGACAAGCTCTCAGTCTGTGCCTCAACACACACACACACACACACACACTCTACAACCAGTTTTCCTAAGGAACCTGCATTGCTGAATACAAAAGATGTGTGAAAGGCAGGAGAAAAGTATGCTGAATAATATCAAATGACATTTTTTTGTAATAGAATACATTTATTTCGGCAACCTTTATTCATCATTCATGAATATTTAGAGCAGTTTAACCATCTGTTTAGATATTTGCAAATTCAAAGCGCAGATATTACCACATCATAGGCCTGTAATTTGCATCAACCCGTTATTAAAGGCCTATGAACTAAAGGCCCTTTGCTGAATTTTTTTTTATATACATCCAAATGATCAGACACGTTTAAACAAAAGAAAACTTTTGAAAGTCTGTTTTCAGAATTGATGCACTTTGACTGAGAAATAGGCTCATTTTAGTCTGAAGGATCATCACAATCTAAGATTTTCCCTTACAACACAGTCAGCATTTTAGTAGTTTATGCTATTCTATAAAATATTAGTATACTCTTTCTTTTTTATGTATGATGTACTGCACAATTTCAGAAGACAACTATAATATCTCAGTCTCCTAACATTACTATGACCTTATTGAACTATAGCATTATCCTTTGGCTTAATGTTGTGTATGTTTTCATATCTCTTTTGAAGATGGCTTTTAAAAAATAAGGCTTGGAATGAGCAAGGCAGTGGAGGAATTTTGGGTCTAAATGTCATGTTTTATGCAGGTTGTCTCAGTTCTGGTTCATAAGGAATAAATGGACCATGGAGTGGCCTGAGGCTGGGATGTCCTGCACATGCAGCACAATAGGATGCTGTGTTTAATCAAGTGAAAATCTGTGGGCGAGAGAAGAGAACTCCTCAACATGATGCGTTCTGAAAACTTTATCACCCTGGGGACACAGAACACATTCAAGATGGTTGAAAACCCTGGGTGGATGGGGAGGTTTTATTGGAGTTATTGAAAATATGTTTCGTAATTTATGGCAATGACGTAACCAAGCACATAAGACCGGGGAAGCGTGAATTAACGTTTTAAGAACTAAGCACTGAAAAAATATTAGTCAACCACTTTTCTGATTAATACTAACTGTCGTTACAGTCCTACTCTATGAATCTTATTCTGGTTCTTTTTAAACATAGCATATGATATATTACATAAACTGATTTGACATTTTGCTGTGTTTTATTTTTATTTTATTTGAGATTTTCTTAGCAAGAGTACATGTTGACATGTAGTCCCAAAATACTGATTGCTCATTAGTGGAAGATTTTGAGGGTTAAAAATAAAATCAGAAATTTTAGGATATAAGAATGAAGCTGACACCAGGGGATCAGTATTTTATGATTTCTTTTACATTTGTTATTTTAGATAGTTACTCTTATAAATAGCCTACATTTTTATAGGCATATAACAATTATAAATGAAAACGTGGACATAATGGAATATTAAATACACGTTTTTCATTAAACATGCATTGTAGACTATAATTTTATGTATATTTTATCTGATAAAACCTGTTAGCTCCAAATTTTACATAAATGTTATATACATGTTTTCATTAAACATACATTGTAAAGTATTATTCTATTTCTATCTTATCTGATAAACCTTTTAGCTCAGAATTGCACATTTACAGGACATAATTAGGCTAAATATTAAATTCAAGTTTTTCATTAAACACATAATTTAAGTATATTTTATCTGATAAACCTGCTACCTCAAAAGTTTACATAGAACATAATTAATTATTAGAGATGTGTTTTACATTAAACATGCATTATTGACTATTTTATCGATATCTGATAAACCTGTTAGCTTAGAATTTTACATAGGACATAATTAAATATTAAATGTGATTTCATAACATACATTGTAAACTATTATTTTATTTATATTTGATCTGTTAGCTCAGAATGTTACATATAATTGAATAGTAAATACAAGTTTTCATTAAACATGCATTATATTTTGTGTATATTTTATTTGATAACCCTGCTATACCTCATAAGTTTACATAGAACATAATTAAATACATGTGTTACATTAAAAAAAGCATTATAAAGTATTTAATGATATTTTACCTGTTAGCTCAGAATTTTTTATATAAATAAATGCTTTGCTTGCTTTCATGTACCAGAATAATATTCAATTTGCTTAATTTCTAAATGTCGAGGAAAGTCTTTATGTCCATATGGGGGTATATTGGTCAACATTAATTACACTTTAGTACACATTTGTATCTACTTCTCTTTATACTGAAGTATCCCAAATACACTGAAGCTTAGACAATGAGAGAGATTCTTTCTATGTTTTGGTCCATACATTGCATGTTATGTTGTGTCACCCGCAGGCATCTGATGATGCACACCATACGTTCCGCGTGTCCTCTCTCTCTCTCTCTCTCTCTCTCTCTCTCTGAATCTTTTTTGGTTTATTTCCTAGCCCATCTCCCCTTACCTACGCGTCCTACCAGAATAGCGCTTATACCGCCTTACGGAGCAATCAGGTGGCACCAACTCCAAGAGGAGAAGATCTCGACAGCATCATTTCAAGCCCAACATGCCATCGAGGAGGTGCCGATGTACTCTCAGCACAATACACCGGGCTATTATATTCAAATGATAATAATGTGACACCTCAAAGGTCAGCCTTTACCTTCAAGGGCATTTTACAAAGCTGAGGATGAGTTTCACGCTCCCCAAAAGCGAATCGACGACTTCCTTACTGAGATCCTCCGCACCGGCCAGGAGCGATCATCCCGGAGCCCGGCGGATACACCATCAGCGCTCCGCGGCGGCGGCATCTGGAGCGGAGACGGCGGATTGCGATGCGAGCTCGCGGAGACCCCTTTGTCACCCCTTACTGGTCGGTACCCGGAAAAGCGCAGAGAAGAGCCACCCACAACACTCCCACTCCCATGGACACGCTCTTTCCACTGCTCACAGTCAAGAGGACTTGTCGGAGCTTCCAGATGGAAGAGAGCGCAAGACAGCCAGACGACACCACCATCATCATCATCACCACCATCACCACAACCGCCACCATCACCATCACCGCCACCGATCCACCCGGGACGACCTGCCTCAGGAGCCCCGACCCAAGCACTCTCACGTCGCTCGCATGCCCACCAGAACTCAGTCTTTCTCCGAGTCCAGAGACGAAACGGCTCTGTTTTTTGAGTCACCTCAACTGGCTCGACCGGGGTCTTCATCGAGCAGAGAGGCGTGCCCAGCCTCCACCGCCTCATCCTCGCCGGTGCCCGCTTCCTCCAGCCGCTCCTCCCGCAGATCGAGGAGGTCCAGCGCAGCATCTTCTGAAGCGGACTTCAACCTGCGGCCGTTCCTCAGCTCAGTGTTCGGACAGGTAAGGCCTGAACACACGCCGACAATACGAGTTTTATAATGGGTCTCATTTAAATATAGCTGTAAGCTGCTTTTATGTGGTCAAACACGTCAGTGACATAAATAGGAATATATGTCAGTAGACAGTCGTGATTTTAGAAAGGCTTAACATTACGTGTAACACATACGCTTACAGTTTACTCACCAAGTGTATATGGTATTGAGCAGTTTTGTGTAAATACTCGTTTCTAGAAGGGAATGCTTGATAAAAGTGTCGCGAGAGTTGCCTACTAAAGTCAGAGTTATTGTACTGTATGTTTAGAGGCAGGAACGCTTGAGTTAAATTTAGCACTATATGGGATATATTGGGTTTCATGTGTTCCATGAGAACAGTTGAGTCTATCAAAAAGCTTTTGATAGGCTATGTTTTGACCAGCATGGTCTAAACATTATTAGACCCAAGTTGTTGAAAATGTAATTAACTGTATGAGTTCAAAAAAGTTTTCAATTGAATTCAAAATGGTGGACAAGGCAATGCCATTTGTCAAGAAAATGGATGAATTCCTTATAATCAAATATATCAAAAGAGGGCAAAATTAATCATAAACTTTCAAACATATTTATCAATTTAGTTTTTTTTAGCTGGTGCTGTCACTGAACTCTCCAAGTTTTTTCATATGCCGTAACAAGTTTTGTCATATGCATATGAAGACTTCAAATGTGAAATCCTCTAAGTGCCATTGGAAATGTTCTTCTTAAATGATCATTTTTATCAGGCTCCATGTTTATGTTCAGTTATTTCACTTTCATTGCAATGAAAAGGAACTTTATTGCCAATAAAGTGAAATTACTGAACCTAAACACATGGAGCCTGATAAAAATCCTCATTTTAGAAGAAAATTTCAGACAGCACTTTGAGGCTTTTGCATTTTGAAGTTTTCATATGCTGTGTTTGTCTGAATATTCCATCAGTATAATATGCAAAAAACAGTACAATGAAAGAGTAGTGTGTCCAAATTCATAATATTTGAAAAAAAAAATAGTAGGGAAAAAATTCCAGAATGACCAATAGTTCCGTCACGATTCTGTGTGCATTCAGTCGACACTTTACTATCCCACGAGGCCACAAGAGACGAGTTGTGAATGACACTGAAGCAATGCTACTGAGCCTGCAGGTCACGTAATAGTAATAAAATGGTGGATGTGGTATGTCTGCATTTCATGCATGCTACCCATGTTCATACTATAGAACATACTTTTTTTTTATGTTGTGAATAGACAGTATGCAATTTCAGGTGCAGCTATAGCATTGTTTATGTGTTTTTCCCCCCACAAAATTCAAAAGCAGATGGGGCAATGGGGCTGACTTATTGGCTTATTATCAGAGACAGGGCAGAGATGGTCAACCTGCTCGCGAATAGACAGTATGCAATTTCAGGTGCAGCTATAGCATTGTTTATGTGTTTTTTTCCCCCCACAAAATTCAAAAGCAGATGGGGCAATGGGGCTGACTTATTGGCTTATTATCAGAGACAGGGCAGAGATGGTCAACCTGCTCATATGACCAAAATCATAACTCCCAATATGTCGTCTAGTCCTTCATTAAGATGCAGTCACATTAGCAAAATTTCTGTTAAATTTTATGCAAAATTTTGCAGGCCAAAAAGGTCCCTTGTCTATTATCAATAGTATAGCAATGTATAAAGCACAGCTCACACACAAGTTTATATCATTATACCAAACAGCTTTCTGTTGATCAATGCAGCGAATTTGCAGGACAAACTTGAACCCATAGCAAAATCTTTGTGGGGAACTCTTTCACAAAATGTGTGGTGCAATGTGGATGTGAAAATTTCAATACATTTATATTGAAATAATTGGAGTTTGTGCATGAAAAATTGCAAAACAATAGTAAATGTGACTGCACCTTAGCTGAGCCATCCTGAAAAATACTATTTTGTTGCATGATTTGTGCTTAAGGAAACAAAGTTTAGTCAAATTATTGTTTTGTAGTAAAATTATTTAATTCTTTCCCCTTACAAATCTGAAAATAGCTGCCCATGGGATTTACAAAAATATAACCGCCAAGACTTGTTTATCATTCAACTCTATATGACCCAATGAATCTAAAGAGACCAGTATCATGATATCTCACACACAATAGTTTGGCATTTGATACCATATTATGCAACAGTTTCTCTGTCCCATGTACCTGAATCTGCACATTTAATTGACTGAGATGTTTTTTAATGAATTAATTTATTATAAGGAATATTATCTGAATGAATATTAATTTACATTCACAATGTGTCCCAGAGTTTCATTCCTGATCGAATGCTTTCTAACAGTAAACAGCTGTGAGCTGCCACTGATTAAATGTGCTCCTCTGAGGATTGGATGTCTAGAACATTGTGGAAGCTTGCCTTCGGTACACGTATCACACAACTTTGAAAATCAGTTGCATTAATAATAAAGGTGTCTTGGCTGGAAGGATGAGCGCCGGGCGGGAGGGTGCTCCTTTGTTGCTTAGACATTGAAAGGCTTGAATAGATAAAGAATACAATGTCTGTTTGTGAAATGCAAATCTTTTTTAGGCATATCCGATTCTGTGAGATTCTGTGTTTAAATGATTAAAAGCTGTCTGATGGCACCGCCACAGTGACTTTGATGCTGCGCTGCGCTTCGAAAACAACACACACAAACACACACACATTCATTTGCAGCTACACTAATGTGGGTCGTACTATTATTGCTATGCAGGAAGCTTTTAAAATTGACATATCACCACATTTTAGAATCTATGTTAATAAGATAAACCCCTTTTTGAGGCTGGAAATGACCTGGAGGATTAGTCATAAACATAAACCAGATCAAACCCATTAATTATACCCAGCTTCATGGTCAGAGCTATTCTCAATGTACAAATAGTAAAAAGCACCACTTGTTAGATTAAAGGGTCAAATTAACTGGCGGCTACTCCGGCTAGTTAGAAAACATGGGCAAATGAGACCAATTATATTCACTTCAAGGTCAGAGCGTTTTTCACTGTAACCCTCCATCTGTCATTGTTTATACTGTGATGGTCCATTTACATTTGCCACAGTGTTTTTTTCTTCTCGAAGCCCCTAAATACAATCATTATACAGGGTTTTTTAACCTAATTTGCTACCTAGTTAACTTAAAGTCACCATTATTGCCTATACTGCATCATTCAAGTCTAAAATGTTGGAGTATTTAATTGGCATTCATGGATGAATCTCACATTACTGGGAGAAACCTTCTGTTTGCAAGTATGTTGTTTAGGCTGCCAGCCTCAGACGCTGTATGAATCAGTGAGGCTGGCTTACAGTCTCTCGCTGGGTGTGTGTGTAAACACAATTTACCAGAAATGCAGCGTAATAGGCTTCGGATCACAGGGGTGACACAATCCCTGTCGGTCTGTCTAAATTCCCAACACTTGCCTTGATGGGGTGTTGAAATAAGACTGACAAAAATGTCCTTGGATGACAATGCGACTCTTTCCCCCCATAAATCTTGTAGATGTTAAACCAGATATGGTCTCCACTTCTCTTTAGTGCTATTTTTAGTCTCACACCTCTTTGTGCATCTGTGTCATTCCTCTGATATGTTTTCGTGTCTACTGTCAAACACGCCCCTCCTTCTTTTCTCTTACTGATGTGTTTTTGAGGTTACAATGACCTTGCCATGCTCTTCTGGGAGATCAAGAACCAGATACTTGAGAGTGAGGGTGTGAAGATGAAAAGAAGAAGGAAATTGAATGGATCTAGTGTCAATATTGTAGCCGGTGTGTATATATCCTCCTGAGAACCAGAAATAAAAAGCTTTGTGAATTTAGTATTTTTTCATGTCATTACATTGTTTAGAGCATAAGAAAAAAATGGTAAAATAACATTTTTGAAAAATTATGTTTTATTCATAAGTTATGCTATGTCCTCTGTAGAGGACACCGGGACTCAGTTTTTCTAAAAATAAAATGGCAAGAGTAGACATGAAAAGGCAAAAACAATGGGAATTTTTTTTAAATCACCAATCAATTTTTAGGTTTCAGGATTTTTTTTATAACTAACTTTGTTTAAGGATGGCTCTCAACTATGTTATAAAATATATAACACAGTGATTTGATATACCATTTTGCTTTATGCAATATGTGTGTAAAAATTCCATAAACTGGTTTTCCCATTAAGCACAATGTTATCTATACACTGTATCTAATTTGCATATTAAAGTGCTGTTGGGACAGCATGTTGAAAAAAGAAGTGCAATAATGGGAGTAGTCATTGGCCAGATTTTCATAATAATATCTAATATTTCATAAGAATATTGATACATAATTTGTTTTCCTATTCAATTCTTTTGTCTCCCAAAATGTATAATAAACATGCTTT
>NW_015505589.1:1835437-1848377 GCF_001515645.1 Sinocyclocheilus grahami
ATGTCCTGTTTCATAACAGAAGCTCATATTTTGATTTGAAACCCCATAACATTTTCCTGAGATGTTGATTTATGACAAACAATTAGAAAATTAGTCAGATTTAAATTATAATTACAAAATATTATCATATTTCCATAAGGATGTACATTTTTATCACTAAATTAGTGTCAGCCATTTTTAAAAACCAAGGAGAGGGAGTGTTCTCGGGGAAACATCCAATCATTTGGTATCTCTGGAAAGCCCTGAATGTGCTCTGTACAGGACTCCAGACTTAAAACTGTGACATGCGAGGTCTCAGAGAAATTCACTCAAATATAATGTCCACTACAGAGGCAAAAACTCCATAGCTGGGTCTCAGGAGGATATGATGAATATTACACATTATATGAGTTTTTGCAGGCTATTTTGATTGATATAATAAAAAAAATTATGTGATTCACTAGCCATCCATCCAAAGCGTTTCCTTGTCTACAGCCCAAGATGCTGGAATAAGCACTAATTTGCCGTAAATATGAAAACTCTTTTATCATTATGACAGACTTTTCAGTTTATCATGTTAACATTGAGTTTGGGTAAAGTGAAGAAATACTTTGAGTTGAATAGAGTTGAATATGGCACCAGAAATCTCAGTAACACTTAAGTATAGGGACCAATTCTCACTATTAACTAGTTCTGAATGCAAGCTTGCAGATGATTGTAAGAAAGGGTTTAAGTGGGCTAAATGATTGAAGAAGTCCAGCACACATAACCTGTCATTTCACAGTTTTTCAACAATCTGATTAAGAATTACAGCTCCAAAAAAACTTTAACTTGAATTTTCATGTCATGTCAACTTTAAACATGATCAGATTTTATTATGTGGGCAGAGCTCTTTAGGTTCACCTATTGTGTATTGATCGTACATCATTAGTTAACTTACTGTGATAAATTAGCTCATTCTCTCAGTCAAGAAGTGTTTATAGGTTAATTAAATGCCTTCATCTCTTCACACTTTCACAGGTCTCTCACCGTTTTAATTCTTCTTTCTCATGTCATATTTTAGAGCATGTGTTCTTTAAAACAGTGTTTCCCTTTATGTCCTTTATGTCTTTGTCAGCCTCATCTGTAAGGTTAAAATATCCTTTAATAACAAATGATATTATAGTCGATATTGTTTAGCAAAGAAAAAAAAAGAATGAATGTCATCTATAAAATATTTATAAAACATTTTTTCCTTTAGTTCATATCGTAGTTCACCAAAACTGAAAAGACCATTCAAGATTTAGATGAGTTTGTTTCTTCATCAGAATAGATATGTAGCATTACATCACTTGCTCACCAATGGATCTTCTGCAGTGAATGGGTGCCATCAGAGTGAGTGTCCAAACAACTGATAATGTGGATTACATGTAATTCACACCACTCCAGTCCATCAATTAATGTCTTTGAAGTTAAATGTGGCATGTTTGGAACTAACTGATCCATCAAGACCTGGCTTTAGGCTAAAATACCATCAATACAATACTTGTAAAAAAAAATCCGTAAAATGTACAGTAAAAAAACGGCAGCTGTGGTTGCCGGAATTTTACCGTAAAAAATACGGTAGCAACGTTTTTGGTTTTTAACGTAAACTTACAGTTAAATACCATAATTTCATTAACTGATATAATGTTAATATACCAACCTATTGAAGTACTGAAATCTGTTTTGTACCTTTGTAAGAAAGTCACATGATGAACCAAAGCCCATCACAAGCAGCTTTTAAATAATAACATATATAGACGGTGCACAGTGTCATTCACACAAACGCTATCATGGTAACACACATGAAACTGAAATAATGCAATAAACATTCATTTAACAACATTAGGTGTAACACACAACCCTAATATACAAAACTGATAAGAAAAAACTAAGAAGAAACATAGTTATTTCAACAAAAAAACATAAAATTTGCAATGTAACGCAAGGAATTCTGGGAATGTCAATTTACAGTTATTCACTGTAAATTATACGGTATTTTTCACTTCCAAAACGATATACTACCATAAAATGTATGTCCAAAACATGTAATGTCCAATACAGTTTTTCACCGTATATAGTAGGGGAATTTACCGTTAACCATTTAACAGGCTTTTACTGTAGCATTTTTACAGTCTTTTACTGTTAAATTCACGGTCATTTTTTACAGTGTAGTCACACTTTCTCCTGTGAAGAAGTTGTCTCGTCTGAATCAGGTGAGAAACATGCAAGAGGAGAAAGCACTGTTCAAAACAGTTCTAAACCAATTTGATGGTGGATTTTGATGTAAAAGGACAGCAGAGGATGGAATTTTTCACTTGAGAACAGAGACTTAATATTTTGGCCAGAAGTGTCTGTCAAAAGTTAAAAGACCTGAATGATGGGTTTATTTCTGACGTTAATTGATGGACTGGAGTTGTGCGGATTACTTGTGGATTATTGTGAAGTTTTTATGAGCAATTTGGACAAAATTTCTTCAAATCTATTCCACTGAAACAAACTAATCTACATCTTTGATGGCCTGAGAGTAACATTTCAATAATTCAGCCATTCTTTAGAAAAGAAACTGAACAAAATATAATTAGTTATTTTAATCTATACATTTTTCTTAATTTTGTGTTTAACAGAGCAAAATCAAAATATTTCCAACAAATACCCCCTAGAAACTGCTTAAAGGGTTAGTTCACCTAAAATTGAAAATTAGCTTGTGTTTAACTCACCCCCGAGGCATCCTAGGTGTATATGACTTTCTTCTTTCAGACGAATCCAGTCAGAGTTATATTAAAAATTGTCCTGGCTATTCCAAGCTCTATCATTGCAGTCAGCGGGTGTTGCAGTTGAACAGTCCACAAGTCGTCAAATAAAGCTCGCGCATTCATAATAAAACGTGCCGCAGACGGCTCCAGGGGGTGAATAAAGGCCTTCTGTAGTGAATCCATGTGTTTTTTAAAGAAAAATATTGGCTTGAGCTTGGAATAGCCAGGACAATTTTTAATATAACTCGTCTGGATTCGTCTGAAAGAAGAAAGTCATATACACCTAGGATGCTTTGAGGGTGAGTAAAACACAAGCTAATTTGGGTGAACTAACCCTTTAAGGGTCCCCTGCTTGGAAATCAGTGCTTTAAAGTAATCCTCTTTCCCAAGTATTATTCTGTTACAATAATGCACAATATTATGACCTTAGGAACTGCTTTTGCTGTTGAATGTTTTTGCCTATGCGTATTTTTGTTTATGTACAGGTGGAAACAGGTGTACATTCAAGGATTATAAAAGATATTGTGTGTTAATAACCATTGCATTGCAGTGGGTGTGTGTTTGAGTGCATGGTGATCTTGTGACTGTGTCTGCTGACAGGATGAGAGGTGACAGTTAAAAGTAGGTTGCACACTGAAGTTCACAGCGAGCTTGAAAAGGTGATGGAGGGATAAATAAAACCAACATATCAGAGGAGAAGGGCTTCTGCCCCTGAATCTGTTTCTTGGGATGAATCATCTCATGGAGAAAAACGAGGGGAAAATAGAGATGGATGGAAGATGACAGATAAAAAGATGCACGTGTGTGTGAGAGAAAGAGATTTGTAAGGAACAAAACACAGTAACATTTACCATTGTGTCACAGATAACTGAGCAGCATAAACAGAAGCATCATTAATTGGCCTCTGTATCCACTCAATAAGCTTTGATGTCATAGTCATGGCTTGCATATCAAAGCATGGCTATGACGTTTCTGAAAGGTTTATGAATACTTTTAAGCTCACAATAAAGGACAAGGACAGTTGCACAATAGCAACCTGCAATAATACAATTTGTGTACTCAGATGGTATACCATTGAACTTTGAACTTAGTTATGAATGATTACCATATTCATGTACTATTGTATTTAGTTGCAGTAGTTCTCAACTGGTGGGTTGCAATTGAAAAATGAGTTGTGGGTCTGTTCTGATACACTGGAAAAAAAATTCTAAATTGTAAATAAAATAAGGAGTACATTTTTAAAGAAATCACTATTTCTGTCAGGACCACTATCATCAAAGATGATTGACAATTAGCATACAGTTTGGATTGGCGGTATGGTTCTGTTTTGGGCAAGAACTCCCTGCACATCCATGCAGCCTTGATTAGAGCAGGGAGAGCAGCGATAACCCCCCCCAGGGTAAACAGAACAGAACCAACATAAATGTAATGCAGATATCGTTAAAGTTCAAAAATTGTATGTACACATTTTAGAATTAGTCTGATTCAAAGGAGAATCAGAAGGCTGAATCCCGACTGACAGAGGAGGAGCTGGGGATGGAGGAGGGTAATTAGCTATTGAGCAATGCGAAAACTGCTGATAATACTGAGGGACCTTATGTATGAATGCTTAGATAGGTGTCGTATTCCCATAGGTTGATGGGGATCAGCTGAGAGTCAGCTGATGTGAGCTTGACTAACGTGACCTGCCAGAACTAACGCTATGCTTGATCTTAGTCGGAGAATCAGAAGGCTGAATCCCGACTGACAGAGGAGGAGCTGGGGATGGAGGAGGGTAATTAGCTATTGAGCAATGCGAAAACTGCTGATAATACTGAGGGACCTTATGCTTAGATATGTGTCATATTCCCATAGGTTGATGGGGATCAGCTGAGAGTCAGCTGATGTGAGCTTGACTAACGTGACCTGCCAGAACTAACGCTATGCTTGATCTTAGTCTTTCTACTTAAAACATTTACAAATAATTAATAAGAAACAGCAAGTAACACATTGAATTAAACACATTTTTGAAGTAGAATGAATTTTCTTGTAAAGAAACGTACTCCAATATATTCCTACTCCAATAATCTTTGTTCTTTATTAACAGTGAGAGTTCAAAAAGAGAATGACAACTTGTGTTCTCAGAAACAGTCAACACAACTATTCAGGATAAAAGAAGATACAAACCAGACTTAATTAAAAACAGGTTGACTTACAGCAAGGATAAGCATGGTTTTTGCTGAGTTTGCTGACCATTTTGAATGGTTACTTATTGACTGCCAAGAATAGAAATAGAGTCGGTTTGACTGATATTTTGTACAAATATTTTCTCTTTTATCAATACATGGCACCATTTGATGCATTCGAGTCATGCTGGAAAGATTGTATTTATGAGCTGAACGAACTTGAACACTTGGGAGAGTGTCAGTGATAAAACATGTTGGACACAATGTCTGTATTAATGATACATTTGTTTATATTAATTATTATTATTTTATTTATTATACATTACAATAATATTGTATTATTCTAACCATTAATTTAGCACCTTCATAAAGTAAATAAAAAAGTAAAAACACACTTGATGCACATTCTTTATTCAGTATTTTGTATGTAGAGTTAAAAATGGAATTTAATGCAGAAAACTTTGATAAAACTCACCTGATGTTGTAATTACTAAATACAAACTTTCCAAGAGGAATTTAATGCACCAATATTCAGAAGTGAAGTATCCTATTTAATGAATTGTTTGGATAATCACTTAATTGTATATTCATAATATATATGATATTTATATTGTCGGTCACACTTTAAGTTCCAATTCTCAACATTAACTAGGACTTTCACCTCAATAAATTCCTAATTTGCTGCTTATTAATAGTTAGTATGTACGGTAGTTGTTAAGTTTAGAGATGTAGAATATGGTCATTCGGAATATGTGCTTTATAAGTACTAATAAAGAGCCAATATGGTAATAATAGGCATGCTAATAAACAACTAGTTAATAGAGACAATTGGACACTCTTAAAAATAAAGGTGCTTCACGATGCCATAGAAGAACCTTTTTGTCTAAATGGTTCCATAAAGAACCTTTAACATCTGAAGAACCTTTCTGTTTCCCAAAAGGTTCTTTGTGGTGAAAGAAGGTTCTTCAGATTATAAAAAGGTAAGAACCTTTGACTGAATGGTTCTTTGTGGAACCAAAAATGGTTCTTCTATGGCATCGCTGTGAAGAACCTTTTGAAGCACCTTTATATTTAAGAGAGAATACTAAAGTGTTACCATATTGTCACATTCAGTTGATAAGTTTATTAATGTGTAACCAAAAATAAAGCAGCTAAAAATTGGTTCTGCTTCTCGGTGGTTGTGAGTTTGAGTTCCAATTTCACGGGACTTTCCAAGACCAAATCTCCTCTTCTGTGATTTCCTCTTTGTCCTCCTATCTAAATAAATGCAATAAAGCACTCATTCATTATCAGTAATACAAAATCAGTATTGGTAGATCTACAGCTGAGAGCATGACACATAGAAACCATCAACAAAAAAGTATTGTCAGTTTTCCTTTTAAGCCCATTCTATGTTAAGGACTTTTTAAAGTGGAAAGAAAATCAGCAGAGAATCACAGATCTATAAGGTACTTCAAAATGCATACAATGATGGCTGTCAATGCAGGTCTGAAACAAAGTGTGCACAATCTGAAGTTACGTGTGTGAGTGTGAGTGTGTGTGGTATTTTTAGCTGTCTGTATAAAAGATTGTTTGGATTAGAAACCAGGCCTCCAGCTGTGAGAATGGTAATATGCATGTCTGAATGAGACCCACTCTCCTCCCATCCTCTAAACACACACACTCAGACAGTTTCCCATTTGCACCCTCCTCTATCCTTTTTGCAGAGCCTTAGCTTTTTTATTATTATATCATATTATAATTAATTTATCTTAAACCACTGCCTGTCATCTGTGCATATATAAGATTAATACAACTGATTCAACACTGAATTTACAGAAAGAGCCCTTCATTACCCTATTTCTACACTTACAAAAGAAACATTTTTAGCAAATAGTTTACAAATTCTCTTGTTTCATGATGTTTTCTCCCAATGTGTTTGAGATCCAAGCCCCATTTTCTTGTGCCCCATTTTTCTGTTGCTACAGTTCACAGAGTGACCTACTTTTAGCTTTAATTATCAGTAAAGACCATCACATTTTTGTACTATACAGTCTTTGTATGAAATCAGGCTTTCAGAGAAATCTTTGAATAATCTCAAATACTCCATGAATGCTGACTAACACGACATATTAATGATTTTGGAAGCCTGGAAATTTCATTTTGCTCGTAAAACAAAGGACGGGAGTGCATTTGCATTTTGAAAGGTGTCCCAGTTATTCTCGTTTCCATATGTCTTGGTTCTCGTCAGTTTCCTGATGTAATGGTTCTTAGTGCTGCACAATATTAATGATCAAGATGCTGCTTGTGTAGAAGTGATATTAGTGATCAGACTTACAATTTACAAAAACACTTTAGATTTAGGAACACAATTAAGTTGCTTATTAGCATGCATATTACTAGCATATTGGCTATTTATTAATACGTATAAAGCATATTAATGCCTTATTCTAAAAACATGACCATATCCCTTAACCAATACCTAATCACAACTACAAGAACTACCTTACAACTACCAATAAGCAGCAACTTTATATATATATATATATATATATATATATTGTATAAAATACATTTAAAAATAATTAAACTCTTATATTTGTTCCCCAAGCGTTACTGTAATGGAGCCGACGAAACGAGAGGCGTGCGGATCCATATGCAAGCTTTTATTAATAAACATGATCAAAAAACACAGGCAGGGTCGAACAACAGCATACAGGTATGGCACAGGCAAGACAATTGAGCAATCCAAAATGGACTTGAATCAGATGATAGCGAACGTTATCCAGAGGGCTTGACAAGAGAGGTAATCCGTAAATGTTAGCAATAGTCCAGGCGAGGGGTAAACACAGTCCGAAACAGCAAGGCAAAAGGTAAATGCAAGAATCAGAAACCAGGAAACACAACGAGACTAGACTAAGACTAGAACTAGGAACTGAGACTAGGAACTAGAAACTAAGACAGGGAAATGGCTCCGTAAAGCGCTATCACTTGGAGAGCGATAAACGCAGACAATACTCGGCGTTGAATGGTGGTGTGAGACTGATTTATATAGTGTGTGTTATTGGTAGCAGCTGTGTGTGATTGGTTTCAGGTGAGCTTGTGATTAGTGCAATGGAGCGTGGGAAATGTAGTCCAGGATGATGTGTAACAGTCTGTGTAGTGCGAGAGTCCATATGGAGAGCGGGTGACCTCTGGTGGTGAGTGAACGGAAGTTTATAGACCGGATTCTTGACAGTTACCCAATTTTCACATGACAGATGATAAAAAAAAGAAATTGAAAGAGGAACTTAAGATCTTGACTGTGCTCTTTTGATTTCTTAACAGCCAGAATACCCTAGCAACCACATAGCGACATAAAGACACCATAGCATGTTTTGAATGGGCAGACATAATATTTATGTTATAATCTTATAATCTTCTTAAAAAAACCTTTTGTAACTTTGTTTAAAGAGTGTAACTAATAATAAATTGATTAAATATAAATCATTGTTTGTAATAATTGTTTATAAATGTTGTATAATTGTTAAATAAATTCATGTTACATATTGATACTTCTCTAATTCTAAAATTCATAAAGTTGATATAGTTTGTCTCTCTCTAATCTAACCGGGGTTTTTTTTGTTTTTTTGAGAAAACACATTTCTGACTTGTTTTTACCAAACTGCAATAAATATATCCCATTGTGACTTACACAGTGAGACTGAGTGCATTAGCTGAATGATCTTGTTTCTCAATGCTATTAAACCAGATAATGTATTTTCTATGTTTTTGGTGTTTTTATTGTCTCTCTCTGTATCTATCTCACTCTCACTCTCCCTTCCTCTCTGTTTATAGTCGCTGTGAGAGTGTATAGATCTGAAGAGCCAGTCTACACAATGTGTTCAGTAAACTGTTTTGATGAATGAATGGAAAATGTTGGCTGGATTGCTTATTTTTATTAATGGGAATGCTTTCTTTCTCTATCTATCTTTCTTCACACATACAAATTCACACATAGACATACAGCCCTTTCTCTGTGACAATCACAACACATATGGCTGTGTGAATAGACATAAATAACATAAGCAATGCTTTGTGAGTTCATGCGTTTGTGTTATGGTTAAGAGCAATGTTGAAATGAATATACAGACTTGACTTTGTGTTCTTAATGGATGGTTTTGTGTATAAGACTTAACTGTGACACCCAATGCAGAGAAAAGCAAGAATAAAGCGGAATTAGATGTTAACATATCCTTAATATATTTAATATATTAGATGTTAACATATTCCTCTTAAATGTTTCTAGGAACCTCATTAACACTTAAATTGTTTCTGTCAGTGAGGCTGTTATAAACTTCTGATCTAACACATCATGAGCTATTCTCTGTTATTTTTACACAGAGAGATAAGGTAGACAAAGGAAGGAGGGACATTTTTGGGGCAATGCCTTATAATATATTTTTGAGCTATACAGAGACATGGCTTTCTGGGACATGGAATCAAAGCACAGACATATTGTATCTAAAATTAAATGACCAGAAAACCAGGTTCTCATAATAAAATGTATATACATAAAATACATAAAAATACGTATATCATTGCAAGTCTTTTAACCCTTTAATGCATATGCGTTTCACCAGTCATTAATATCATATATTTTGGTTACTATCATATATATTGTTTTGTCATAGGCTAGAAATGAATACCTTCTTTTTTCATCAATGATGCATGAAATTGCTTAAAAGTGACAGTAAAGACTTTTAAGTTGTTACAAAAGATGCTAAAAATGCTATTCTTATGAACTTTTCTATTCATCAGAGAATCCTGAAAAAAATATGTATCACAGTTTTCAATAAAGGATTAAGCAGCACAACTGTGTTCAACATGCGTAATGATAAGAAATGGTTATTAAGCAGCAAATCAGTATATTAGAATGATTTCTGAAGGATCATGTGTCACTGAAGACTGGATTAATGACTGCTGAAAATTCAGCTTTGCCATCACAGCAATAAGTTACATCTAAATTATATTAAAATTGGAAATAACAATTTTTAATTGTAATAAAATTCACAATATTTTATTGTATTTTATTGTATCTGATAAAATATTGTGATTTTTTATTACAATAAAAAAATAAAAATATATATTTATAATTAAAAATCTTGGTGAGAGAGCATTATTTAGAATTTTGATTTTTTTTTTTTAAATTAAATTGCACACATGTTGCCAAATGTATAAAATACTTGTATATCATTTAATATTGTTTTATTTCACAAGGTTTGTATTTATTTATTGAATTTTTTTACATTTTTATTGTTCCGCTATTCATAATAATAAAGGTTGAGGAATACTAAGTGGCTCTAAAACCACAAAGTGAATGTAGTAGAGAGGGTGAAATGGGGTCCCATGTCACTCATAACCCTAAATATGCATCTATGTGCTATGTGCTCATATGCCAAACAAATGAATGAATGTGCAAACTCTAATACACGAACACTAACACAGACCTACTGCAATGTCATGCACGTTGTGAATGATGCTTTACTGTAAACAGTCCACAAAAGACTTGCTTCTGTGTGGCTTTGCCCTGGAATGTTTGATGCTACTTACATAAGCAATTTAGCTTTTCTTATTCTGCATGCTGGCGTGTAGGCGTATGTATTTACGTCGCATAAATTGCTGCTCCTTTGTTTTGGGCTACAATTTAGGTCGCATGTTTTTGCATGTGTGTGTGCGTGAATGTCATGGTCTTACGTCAGTAAAGCTTGCATGTTTATACTCCTTTCTTCACCCTGTGGTGAATGCTACAGCTTCTGTTCTCCATCTTTCTCCCTCTCTTTCCTCCATTGCCTTTAAAGGTTGTCACTGTTAGGTGAAGACAGATGTTTTCTCTGTCACACTTGCCGGGATTTGTTCACTTAGCTGTGACGCTGGAGAAATGCCATTGCCACGTGACCAGGACCACCTCACCTTTTTGTAACGCGCTATTGCTTTTTCTTAATGCTATAAAACGAGTCCTAGATATATGTTGAGCGACTCTGAACGACTAGAAGCGTAAAACAATGGCCACTATGACTAGTTTGGATGCACCATTGGTTAAAGGTTTTCTGGTAATGGATCCATCTCCAGAAGAACTTAATTTCCTCGATGGCCTGTATTTTATTGTGAGGAACTAAGATTTTTGGGTGTTATGTCTTTAAAATTCAACCTTTGCTGATGTTGTGACTATTTCTTCCTCGTCTTTTTTGTTACAGAATCGAGAGTTGAGACCTGAAGAGATTGATGGTAAGTTTTTCAATCTGTTGTTTTTAGATGATTCAAATTTAATAGTTTGTTTAAGTTCTTCAAACCTGTGTAAACTGAAACTACAATAATAAAAACATACCTAGATTGTTTCATTACATTTACATTTACATTTAGTCATTTAGCAGATGCTTTTCCTAAGCGACTTACAACTGAGGACAATAAAAGCAGTCAAAACTAACAAAAGAGCAACAATATATAAGTGCAAATGACAAATCTTGGTTAGCCTAACGCAGAACACGTAGCAAGGTATATATATATATATATATATATATATATTATAATTATATTATATCATTAGATTAGAAATTCATTCATAGTTCATTTAGCCTGTTTTTTATTACTGTGTGTTAACGTGTGTGTTCATGTGTTTGGTTTGTCTTGACGAGTGAAGAGTTACAAGACGCATTTAAGGAGTTTGATAAAGATAAAGATGGCTTTATCAGCTGTAAAGACCTGGGGAACTGCATGAGAACTATGGGCTACATGCCCACCGAGATGGAACTGATAGAACTCAGCCAACAAATCAACATGAACTGTAAGCTTCTGTGTGCGCACAGCCATTATCTTATCTGCCACGTCTTTTCATTACGAAATATTGACATCAGTTTGTTTTTCTTAGTAGGTGGCCATGTGGATTTTGAGGACTTTGTAGGGTTGATGGGACCTAAACTCCTAGCAGAGACAGCAGACATGATCGGCGTTAAAGAGCTGAGAAACGCCTTCAAAGAGGTGAGTGGAGAGATTGTAATATAAAACTATAAGATTGTAATATAAAGATATAAAATAAATATATATTATGTATTCCAGTTTGACACAAATGGGGATGGTGAAATAAGCACAGGAGAGCTAAGGGAAGCTATGAGGAAGCTGCTGGGACAACAGGTTAGTGCTTTTGGTACATTTGTGCGAATGTGCTTGAGGTGACATGAAAGTGACATTACTATTTTCTAAATGCATGTTATTGATCTCATTGTGAGCGATTCATCCATGAGGAAATTTTTTACATTTCAGTCTCATGATGTTTAGTCAAAGTGTTATGACTTTCAGTGAAATGACAGACTTTCCTCTGGTGACATGTGCAGGACTTCTCCAATCATTTTCTCCACTTAAACATTGCCTGTTTTTTTTACAGTTGATTGGAAGCTTGCATTATGCTCTGCCTCCATCCAATCAACAACTTATGAATAAAACCAAAACACTGCCCTACATTATTTTTGATCATTTGTTTCACTCAAATGTACGTCACAATACAGAATAAAAGATCTATTTCACTGCAGCATTAAAGGGATAGTTCAACCAAAAATGAAACATCTGTAATTACTAAATGCCCTGATTTACTCACTGTAAAGTTCTGTTTTATTCTTCCTTTGGGGATAAAAAGCTGTTTACTGTTAACAAACATCCCAACACTACTCACCCAAGAGTGGCATTTAGATTAATATGTAAATGCACTTGATAATAAAATAAACAAACATGCCTGTGGTGGGAAAATAGCAGTTAAAAATGCATCTGATCAAAGCGATGTGGATATGTTTGTGTGTGTGTGTGTGTGTGTGTGTGTGTGTGTGTGTGTGTGTGTGTGTGTTTGTGTGTGTATGTATATGCACACACACACACACACACACTCACACACACATATATACAGATGTCACCTATATATATCACATGTCACCTATATATATATATATATATATATATATATATATATATATATATATATATATATATATATATATATATAAAAAAAAAAAA